>NW_017802514.1:518586-535922 GCF_001625305.1 Branchiostoma belcheri
GGGGGGGGAAGCCATTGCATTTTGTCTTTTCCAAACACAAATGGAGGTCATTTCCTGCAACTTCAGTTCTACATTTTCTGTACAACTGCAGATGTATAAGGCAGTAGAAAGGTTCAAGATCTGTACTTAATTATCCTCATGTTCAAAAAAAATTGTACCCTTAATTTTGAAAAAATTGGGCATAGGTTCCCCGGATGACCCCTAACCGGGGGCCAACGGTGCTTCCACAAGTTCAACAAGTGAAAAATACATGATACAAAATGTACATGTATTTACTACCTGGAACTTGGAGCAATTTATTCCAAAGATGTTAACTGCACATATATTAAAAACTAAACCAAATCCTATTTCTCAAACAAATCACATATTGACACAGCTGAACAAATAAAAATGTGATCATGTTTATAAACTCCACTCAAAAACAATTTTTGAGAGACACTCGGGTCACGGTACTAAGCGTGATAATCTCTAATATCTCATCTGATTCTCCCAATATGTAAAGGGTCTTTACAATGACAGCATCCAACCGCACATACATAGAAACAACAATATTACACAAGAAACCAATTAATTCGGAAAATTTCTCAGTAATGTTTGAAAATTAACCTTACTAAAATATAACTGAATTTTTATTTCAGTTGTAGCCGAAAAAATATTTTTCATGCGTTTAAAGTATCGTTTTAGCACTGTAATATGTACTTATTACATGTATCTATACATTTGCATGCTATCTTGACCTTTGACCATTGTTATTGTGAAAACAGGTCGGCCATGTTGTCTTTCTCGCCGTGAATTTTCGAGCCGTTTTTTCGAGCAAATTTCAACCGTTTTAAACATTTTACGGCCTCAAAAACTCATATAACGAGGAAAACAAGTTGTAGTTGTTATTTTCATGCGTAACATTTCTTCTGGGGATGGATTATTTTTCCGTCGAGCTGCCGAAAACTTAGCGCCATGCTGCAACCATGCGATCGGGCGCGGCCGGCCGGCGGGAGTTTTACTTTGTATCGGTGAGCTTTCGCGATGTAAACAAAGACAGTCGGAGTTGTTTACATGAAAATTTTGTTGTGAAACGCCAGCGGGGTGTCAGATTTTCTACCAATGACAACGTTTTCTTTGTGGCGTCATGGCGAGATCGACAATTCATCGTCAATTCACAGGATTGTGCCGACAATGGAATTGAATAGCGGCCCGATCCGTGCAATTAGCGCTCGATCCACGCCGCCCGACCGAAGAAAATTGGAATGACGAGTACATTTATCGGGGATAAAATCCCCAATTTTGAAAACCGACCGCTAGCCGCTCGAAATTTTTGGTCGGCCCAAAAAAGGCTAGGGTCGGGGGGTTTTTCATAGGGTCGGTCGGGTAACCGGAAACACAACATTTTTTTTCCTAGGCCTAGGGCATGGTGTATCACTGTATGTACATATTATTGCCTAGCCGGCCTTTGACTGATTGCCAAGATTGGTACTTCACTTGTTTTAAGGGACTTAGAATCTGTAAACATCATGGCCTTGCCCTTCTAACAGCCTTTAGCAGCACTATCAAATGCCGGATTCAAGTGTGTCTGTCTGAGGAAAATAATGCTACATTTAGTTTACAGAAAAGTTTGATAAATGCATGATGTCAAGTTTTGTTTTCTATCAATTTCTTATATATATATATTTTTTTTTAAATTCCAGACCTTGACACCTTTGGGAAGGTGAAACGTGTGGTGGTGAATGCCACAAAGATCGCCCTGCTGATCCTGACCATGTACCTGTTCATCTGTTCCCTGGACTTCCTGAGCTCTGCCTTCCGTTTGCTCGGCGGCAAGGCCGCGGGAAAGGCGTTCTCCGACAACGCTCTGCTGCAGAACCCCATCGCCGGCCTGATGATCGGTGTCCTGGCTACTGTTCTGGTCCAGAGCTCCAGCACGTCCACATCCATTGTTGTCACCATGGTCGCCTCCGGACGTAAGTACAATCAACATGTTCACACTAAAATTCTTGCCAAACAGTGCTTTATCCTGCACTATTTAGAGGCAGTTAGTCTTTATATTCTATAAGCAGGAATCCATGATTTTGAAATCACTGCTCCCTAGCACAGCCAACATGAATACTAGTAATGAACATATAAAGAAATAAATCTTTTGGATTTGTTGAAACAATGCAGATTTGTTGAAACACTGTAGTTAGAGCATGAATGTTTGTGTTGTACAGTTCTTGACGTGAGGCCGGCCATTCCCATCATCATGGGTGCCAACATCGGGACGTCCGTCACCAACACCATCGTGTCCATGGCCCAGGCCTCGGAGCGCAACGAGTTCCGCCGTGCCTTCGGCGGGGCCACCGTCCACGACATGTTCAACTGGCTGACCGTGCTGGTCTTCCTCCCCATCGAGGTGGCCACTGGTTACCTGTACCACCTCTCCCACTACATCGTGAAGAGCTTCAACCTTGAGACCAAAGACATGAAGCAGGAGTTCCTCAAGGTCCTCACCAAGCCCTTCACCAAACTTGTGATTCAGGTAATCACATTCCCTTGTTAGTCTTGAAGGTAGGTGTCATGTTCCTAAACTTGAGTCTACGTCTGTGAATTGGAAAAGAATCATTTGACAAATCAAAGCCCATTCTTGCTCAGAGGTGGGTAGTTGTTCCCAGTGTCCTATGTGCTTGTCTTTCTTTTTTAGTTCTAAGACATTGTTCACAACTGCCCTTTCTGAGCAAGAATGAGTTGATTCATTACATACTAGCAAAATGCCTTTGACTCCATGATTTGCCTCTGGTAAGGGGTAAAACTTATATAGTTTTGGTTACATTACAATGTGTACAAGTATAATTCTACACTAACTGTAAAGCCAGTACTACTTGTCAATGTATGTAGGATTGTGTCTGAAAAATTCTCTTTTGGAAAACGTATTATTGCACTCCATCAATGTAGCTAATTATTCCAAGATGATTTGTTTTGTGGAGTGCTGAATGTATTGCCATCCTAGCAGAGAGATGGCATTGTGTAGGTTTGCAGTAGCACCTGCCTCCTTTCCATGGTCAGATATGAAGGTGCTTGGAAAGGGTTAGATCAGTGATGTAACAGCACCACTATGTGGCCAAGAGTGGGTGCTGAGAGTTGAGTGTAAGTACCAGTGTACTTACTCTGTTTGCTGTGACCCTGGGAGTTGTGTAAACTAGGGCTCTTGTAAGTTTGTTTTACTCTGTAGTGATGACCGGTTTGTTGGCACTGACTAAACATGTTGCTGACCTAGGGATAACTAACTTCTATCACATGTGCAGCACTTGTAGGCTTACACAAGTACTTATGAGTCTTTCCTTTGTTCCTCCCCCTCCCTGTTCCACCACAGATTGACAAGAAGGTGATTTCCAAGATTGCCACAGGCGACGAGAAGGCCTACGAGAAGAGCCTGATCAAGGAGTGGTGCGAGAAGGAGCAGAACCTGGTCACCAAGAACGTCACCCAGCTGATGAACGTCACCGTGCTGGAGAACGGCGTCAACGTCACGCGGGAGATGAACGTGACGCGGGAGATCGAAGAGGAAGTCACCGTGAACATCAAGAAATGTAAGCGTGCCGGCTTTTACTTAAAAGAGTTGCCAGAGTTTCAACAGGATGTTACCTTTGATGATTATCAAGATTATTGATCCATCATGTCAACAAAGCCTTGTATGCAATGGTAGAGTACCAAGCTGTGTTTATCAGGGATAGACTGTTGGAGTATTGTGGGGAAAGTATTAGAACAGTTCCTCAAGTGATTATCTTAATCCAGTGCAGTGAAAACAGATATTACCAGCGTTTTTGTTGTTTCTTCTTTTTCAATTGTATCTTACTATGTTTCTTCTTGTGCTTCCACAGGTTCGTTCCTGTTCCAAGACACTGGTCTGAACGACACTGCAGTGGGTATCATCCTCCTGGTGGTGGCCCTCATCATGCTCTGCGTCTGCCTCGTCACCATTGTCAAGATCCTCAACTCCATGCTGCGCGGGCGCGTTGCCAAGATCGTGAAGAAGACCATCAACGCGGAGTTCCCCGGGAAGCTGTCGTTCCTAGCGGGTTACCTGGCCATCCTGGTCGGCGCGGGCCTGACCATCCTGGTGCAGAGCAGCTCCATCTTCACCTCCACCATGACCCCGCTGGTCGGGATTGGCGTCATCAGCATCGAGCGCATGTACCCCCTCACCCTGGGCTCCAACATCGGTACCACCACCACCGGCCTGCTGGCTGCCTTCGCCAACTCCGGCGCCAAGCTCGAGAAGGGCCTACAGATCGCCATCTGCCACTTGTTCTTCAACCTCAGCGGTATCATGGTCTTCTACCCCCTTCCCTTCCTACGTTTCCCTATCAAGATGGCAAAATGGTTGGGTAACACCACAGCCGATTACCGTTGGTTCGCCGTCCTGTACCTTGTTCTCATGTTCTTTGTCTTCCCTGCTCTTGTGTTTGGGCTGTCCCTGGCTGGCTGGCAGTACCTGGCTGCGATAGGAGGCCCCCTGGCCTTTCTGGTTGTTGTAATTGTTGTCATTAACGTACTTCAGCACAAGTATCCAAAGGTTCTGCCAGCCAAGCTGAAGAACTGGGAGTGGCTGCCCCTGTGGATGCGCTCCCTACAGCCACTCGATAACTTAATCACAAAAATGCTTGCTGTCTTCCGCTGCTGTAAAAAGAGCAGTACAGAACAGCATGTTATGTACTTTCCTGTCCAAGTAGATGTGTCAAAATTCTTGCATAAAGTTGACTCTAAAGAGACAGTGTTGTAGCACAAGCTGTGATTATTGTATAATAACGCACAGGAGTTTGTAAATAGTTCTCATTCTTTGACTTAGATTGTTAATTTATTGTAAGTTTTGGTTGCAGTGTTTTGCAACTTGATAATGCAATGCCTTTTTGGGCCATTGTTATACCAGCTGCTAGGTATCTAAGTGACCAAATTGAAACCTACCACGCTTGTACAGATGTCAACACCAAATTAAGTTAAGTGTTATATTGAACTGTAGCAGTACAGTAACTTGCGTGGTGTGGTTTACTTGCCTAGTCAGTGGTGCCAAAGTTTTGTACAGTACGCAGAGTTTGTACCTATTGTACCTATATTTTGCCTGCTTGGACCTTTCCACAAGCTCTGTAAATGTATATAATGTATGATGGAAGACAGGGATATTGGATATTGAGCATTTCTGCATGTCTTGAAGTTGCAAACCTTGTACAGTGGATTTGCTGTGTCCATTCCACCCAAGATAGGAACACCTTTGACGTACAGTACCTCTAAGGTAAAAATGTCTCAAAATTTTAATTGTTGCTTTTGGGGAACATTGTGAATTGTATGGCAGGGTTAATTAGTTGGAAATCCGAGTTTCTCGATTTCGAAGTCCGTCCTACGATTGGAGCTCGGAACTCCTTCATTACAGGGACCTCTATGTCAAAGAACCCACCACACTTCTCCACCAAAATAAGAAGGGTATCAGTATTCAAATCAGTATGTCGAATATACAGCTTGTACTTTACCATAATACATCACTTGTGTGGTCCAATGGTATATAAACTACAAGAACTGGCTTGTACTGAAATATCTGGCTATTATGTGTTCGTATCTGGGATTTTTTAATAATGCACATATCATTTTTGTTTTGTACCGCAAAGTTTTAAAAAGGAAAAAAAGATTATTTATTTGTATTAAAGTGCCGTATTGAAGTTGATGTTATCAGGGAACAATGAAGAGATGTTCTATGTAACTTAAAAGGAAAAAAAAATATACCAAAATGGAACAATAAACTGGCTTGAGTGTCATTTTCTTTGAGTTGTATGTGCTGGTGTCTAGAGTAGATTTGGTTATTTCCAGCTGGATGGAAAACTTAGCCTAGGCAAGTTGTCATCTTCATTGCATACTAGTATTTTACAGAGTAAAAACTGTTTAAACACAAAATGGTGCACTACAAACTTATTTTTAAGTTGTACATTAGAAAAACTTAAGATCGATGCATCGCTGGAAAAAAATCTGGAGGTGTTTTTCAGACCGGGTGTGTCTCATGTTATTGTTTGCACTATCAAGGTTCAGTGACATGGATGAAACAGTAGAAAAGCAGAAAATATTTATTTTGGTTTTTTGGTCATCAGATGTGGAGAGAAGGCCTGAGCTTGGTCAAAATAGATCAATCGCCGAATCGGCCTTTGATACTCAAATAGAATCTCCTTGCATAGACATAGACTTGTCATTGCTACCGTAGCACTGAAGCTCCACCCAGCAGTTTGCTTCAGCAGGACAGTCAACTTAAACTTGAACCCACCTTTCTTCAACATCATTAAATACCATTCCAGAGGGAGTTCGGCCACATCTGTTCTGACTTGCTACACTGTAGCTTTGAAGATGAGCAGACGCTCAAAGTATAGAATATTGTATGGTATACACTCACCTGCAGGCAAATGGTTAATTTTGTTAAGAGGATTTCAGATTTGGAGGATAAGACACCACTTAAATGTAGTACAGCAATGCTAGACTCGTAGGCATAGTTCTTAAAGAAATGCAGCGTCAATATACTAGTATTCATTTTAGTACAGTATCTTGGTAAATTTTCATTCTGTAAACCAATAGCACTCTTGTCTTAATTGATACTCTTCATTTCAATTTTACCAATTCTAGATAATGCCAAATATGGGCCCCTTATTGTTTGCGGCATATTTTTCAAAAGTTTTTTCTTGCGCTCTCAAAGCAGATTTTAGTGAAATGTATCTGATCCATAAAAATTATTTATTTTGGCCCCACCACTTTCCAAATTGTTGGGTCAGAGGTCGTGAGTATTTCCCACTATCCCCTGCGGTTCGCTATGGCGGACGGAGCTGACGATTTGGTGGAGACGGGAGCTCTGTTCATGGAAGTTTCACCAGACGAAGATCCGGCCGAGGGAAGAGAGAGGAAAGCAAAAGTAAAACAAAGCCACCCAGAGGAAGACAAGGCAAGTTTTCTCAGCGCTTTCTCGGAGATGTAATGATTCTGGGCCGGAGAAATTTAACGCGAATTTGATGGGTTTTCCAGGGGAGGGGGGCGTCTGCTCTCCCAGTTTGGTCGTCATTTATCAAAACAACCGGAGACACCGTCATAATTAATGATTTCTCGGACAAATTTACAAATGCAAACTCAGATACGTAAGACAAAGAATGCATGATTTGTTAGTGATAGAAATCCAATGTTTAGATCCGACTGGACGACGTATTATCGCGCTTTATTTAGATTGTTTAGTAGAACTTTCAAACATATTTTCCTGTCTTTGAAACGACATATTTTACCTTCTTTGAAAAAGTGGACTGATGTGTCATCGACTACTTTTGCGCCATCGACTGCTTTTGTGATTTTACTGAGGAAATCAACATGTTGTTTTGTTTGGTAGAATTAAGCTTTTTTCACAAATGTTTTTCTGTAAGAAGAAAACTGCAAAGTTATGACAGGTGATGGCTTTTACGACTTAATTGGTCCTCAAGTCTCAGAATAGAACCTTTCAATGGATTTGTGTTCATTTAAATGAACTTTGTTCCGACACAAAATTTCTATCGCCACTGTTGGAATGGAATGGCTGTCAGTGCTGACTGCTATAAAGAAATTTTATTTGAAAAGTTGAACATCAATAAAATATTTGCTTACAAACTTGTTACTTCAGCCTTGTTGGATAGTTTTGACAGGTAAATAGCCTAACATAGAAAGACAATGTAAATAAACTGTCCCATATCATAGAATGGTTCCATAGGTTTTTAATAAGTAAAAGCTGCACTGGTTAAAGGAACTGCTGAGTTACACTGTTACAAAACCATTGATCATGAGATGACTTTTTAATTGTTAATGTTATATCATGCAGCAAATTATTGTAATAATGTTGTAATCCCCATACCTCTCTTGGTAGAAATTGTATTCTTGCCACAATCTAAGAAAGAAATTTTTCTTAAGTTGACAATGGTTTGTTGTTATTTTTTCTTCAGGCCATTGAGCTTGGCATCAAGTCGGAGCATCGTGGTCGACCTCTAGGCAGCTACAAGTCCAACCCTAAACATGACAGAAAGCCCAGAATTGTGCGTGACAAGGGTGTCCTGAAGAGATGTCAGAATTGGCCCTGTACTGTGAAGGAGGTAGGCAAGTTATCTTCTTAAGTAAAGCTATCCATACGTTAGTTTCAGGTAAAAAGGCATCTGTGAACTTTGTAGTTGTTGTGCAAGGTGTCCAGCAGCAGACATATGGATATTACCAATTCCCTTAACTTTGAGTTTTTTGTTCCAGGTGGCAGAAATAGGGCTTGTGTTTGCCTGCAACATGTGTGATCGCCAGTACACCTCGCCTGGAGGCTTCCGATATCACGTCAAGACAGTCCACAAAATTGAGGTACAGTATCTTGGAGATAAGATGCGCCTATTCAGGCAGTTTTCTCATCTAGCCATGTATAGCTTGAGTCCTTTCATACCCATCACTTTGGCAAGTTGGAACAAACACATGCGAAAAAGGCTGGTCTTAAGACTAGTTTTCTTGTTTGTTGTCTTTTTTAAAATGAATGGGTCCCCATACATAGCATACTGGGTTTTTACTACTGGTAGTAGCTACACAACCAAAACCAAAAGGATTTCATCTGACAACATTTCTTTAACCACTCAGCTACCTTTCTCATATCAGGGCTTAAGCTGTCCTGTTGAATTATTCCTCCCCAGGAACTAGACAATATTCAGGTGCGTGGACCCAGGCGGCCAAAAGTCAACACCACACAAATGTTCAACAAAGCCAGAAGGGGGAAGAAAGTCCCCAGTAACAGCCAGGTCCTGGGTCAGCAGGTAGATCTTGCAGAAGAGGTGAGTGTGAAACATTCCTTCATCAAGCTGTGCAGTTAGACAGTAATTCATGCTACTTTCTTAGCTAAGACTATTCAAAGCTGCAATGTTGTGGTGCAGAATCTTAAATACATGAGGTTTTCATTAACATGTTTTATTTTTACCTTCACAGAAGAAAAAAATATTGTTTTTGCTATGTTTCTGCCTCTTCTTCTTCTCTAAACAAATTAAGTCAATGACCTGGACCAGACGTCTGTCACCACGGTAACTGGCACTGTAGCAGACACCCTATGGTGTTGGATTACATTTTGTAGTACATTTTGTAGGAGAAAGATGGAGGGGCTGCTTACCATACATGTATACATGTATAGTATATGAATGTGTTTAAGTAACAATAAGCAGAGAAATAGTTTGTTCAACTATATATAGAACATGTGAAGGTAAACACTATGCATTTGCTTTGCAATTGTTACCTTTCTGGTTGTCCTTGTTTCTGCAGAATGAACAGGATGAGCCTGAGGATCTGACCATGGCATAAACCCCACCACAGCCACACCAGACGTGTTAGTTAAGGAAGATTATAGATTAGTTTTTCTACCAGGACAGATGGAAACTATCACTACACAATTGTCAAGCACTATATTTATGAGAATCGGACATTCAGCATGTAATCTAGCTTGCATTGTTCAGCAAATGTGTATGTATTCAGGATGGGTTAAACAGGTTTTTGTATGGAGTCAGTTTAAGGAAATCAGAATGTGCATGTATAAAGCTTCAAGATTTTCACTATGAAAAGAGGTGAGGGTATTTCAGGCTGTCTAGAAGTCTAGAGTAAAACAAGGCTTTTAAATGTGTTACCATGTTTGTGTGAAAACATGTGTAGCAGAAGTATTCTCTTAAAACCGCTTTCAGTGTTTAGAAAACCCATTTAGTAATATCTAAATCAGTGAAAACATGACTTACAGGGTACCATTTTGCCCTAAAATCATGGAAAGCATTGAACTTCTCTATGCTGTATCTTGTCTGCTGTCCAAAATCTGTACAACATCTACGTTGTATTTTACTCTATGACTCGACCAATATTACACGACGTAATACAATAAGAAAATCATGTTAAAGATTTGAATCAAAAGCATTTCTAATAAGAACTAATCTTGCATTGGTAAATCATATGTACTTCAAGGCAATCAAATTAATTTTACTACTTTGGTCTGTAGACATATATTCCAAGGTTAAAAACACTCAAAGAATAAAGAAAGATTTTATAGTATTTACTATATTATAATACACATATATATGGGTACGGCAATGCCTTGGAAGCTTGTCTAAATTGGATGCAATGAACACATTTTTTAGAAGAGTAGGATAAGTTAATATGAAGCTTTGTATATTGCTTCTCCATACTGTGAATATCTCTAGTAGGCAATAATAAGGTGCTGTTCAGTGTTATTCAGTAAGTTAGTTAAGAATGTTAAAAAAAAGATAATCCTAGATATATTTTAATGATGCACATGACTCGTTATTTTAGTAGTTTCTGCATTACATTTTAGATAATCAGCTGTACTAACTTATTTATTTACTGTATAACCTCATGATAAAGTATATTCTTACTGTTTCATTGTTACATTTTGACATTATGTAGTCTTTGTATGTTTTATATAATCATGTGAAAAACACAGTGTGCGAATCCTCAACTTTTGTTTACAGCTGTGGTGTAACAGTGGACAAAGCTGTCTCAAGTTCTCAAAGCATCTTAAGGTGTTTTATTTCTGTAATCTGTGATATAGATTGAAGTTTTATGTACTGTGAGACTGAAGACTTACATGTGATACACATGACAGCACTGTCCCTGCTTTGTTGTTAAGTTGTCACACTATGAGTTTTTTGTTTAAATACATCATTGCAGTGTATGCAGAGGCCCCTCTGGTGCTCAAAAGGAAAGTTTGAATGATATGAGATTTGCTAAAGACTGCCAGTTATAAGTCACATAGTCTATTCCAGTATTTTAGAAAATCATGTTTTTATTTGCAGTTTTACAACTTTTTAATGTCATTATTGTGTAACTTTAGATTTGTGGCATGTACTAAAGGGTGTATAGAAAGCATGGAGGGTGGATTATACAGAAAGGTTAACACTTTAGTGGTTAACAAGTAGAGATAGTAAATTGATATCATGAACATGTCATGTCTACAGGCACAGCATACTGTTCGATGTTTGACTGCTATAATTTCAATATTTTAGTCATGTGTCTGGTCAAGCAAAATCTTGCCCAGTTGAGGCATAAGATTGGGAATGATGCAGCCATTGTAGCTCAAGGATAGTTGCCTTGTAATATGTGCACTAGTCTCCGTTTTTGTGGGGCGGTCAACTTTGTCATTTTGCTTAACTTGGAAGGGCTGCATGTGCTCCAAAACATGTCTGTTACAATAAGGTTCAGACAGTAATTTTTGTATGTCAGCAGTTTTCCTGTGCATGTATGTTCTTCTGCTACTCTTTGTATTACAATGTTTGCAATCAGGACACAACTTCAAAGTATAATTATTTTGAAAAGCTTGTTCAACATTTGTGAGCTGTTGATTGATGCATGAGAAAAACTATGACCTTACAATTGGTGCTTTCACTTCATCACTGTACCATATCAACTATTTTACATTTGTGGTATGTAAGATTTAGCATTAGAAGGTTGGCTGATGTAAGACAAAAAGGGAAAGGCTGTAGGTAGAAAGTGAATTGTCACTTTTTAAGAAGTTTGTGTAACTACTGTTCCAATATTCTCGACACATACAACAAATGATTCTCTATCCATTGAAATTGTGGTTGTAAGTTTTCTTCTTGATCAGGCTTCTCCTCTATACATATTACATCATTCTTTTATTGTTGAGTTGATGCTAGCCTCTACCAGGCTTCGGGAGGCTGTTGGAAAGAGTAGTAATCGTTGAAATAGATAGATAACATGCCAGGTGAGTTGATCCTGTAGAGAGACCTGTTTGCTGCACCCGAAGCCTGGTAGAGGCTAAGTAGTTTAATACAAGAGAATGTATAACAGATATTTCCTTCTCATGCATTGTTCACACACTGAAAAAAGAGAAAGAGGCAGTCTACAATGGAAACGGATCCAAGGAGCCCTTTAATGCAATGTGGTTTGTAGCCATTCACAAGACAGAAACATTTACAATACACTGAAACTGATGTCCCCAAAGCAGCTACCAAAATCTTATCATATATCCCCATTGAGTAAATGTATGGATTTTGTTTTTCTCTTGGACGATGACTTCACGTCCTGTTTCTTCCACCTCAAATTGACAGTCTACAGTTTGATTGTTCTTGCAGGGTACACTCTTCTTATTTTTAAGTCATCCTGACCAGCTAGCTAGGTTACCAGGATAAACGTAACATTTTAACTGTAAAACAGAACAAACGTACTAAAAAATAAAACAGCAAGAAATGTAATTTCCTTATGATATATATATGCCTTATTTGCCTAGTAACAAGGATAGGACCAGCTGATGTAAAATATGCTAGCAGTGATCTTGCTAATAATTAAAATAATGACTTTTTTTTGGCCATACATACCAATGCTCAAGATTATGTTTTCATACTTCAAGCACAGATCTTGAGTCAGTAGCTCAGACCACACTTCCCTTTGCTTCAGCACATTAAGACACTTGCAGGATATATCTCTATAACGTTACATACAAAAAGTAAAGAAGTCATCCTTTTATATTAAGGTACCTTTTATAAGGTACATGATCTACCAGTGTTATGATCTGAATATAGAACTTAAAGATATTGGCTCGGTTAAAATAGGATCAATGATTATCTCCACATTTACTGTGGTGCTCTAGAATGATAACATTTTGTGTTTCTACCTTTTGTTATATTTATTAAGCAATACATAATTCAGTGCATGGTACGTCTCTGAAATAAACATCTGGTTCGGCAAACATTCAGACCCATCACAAGTGTTTGCTGGTGTACATGTACAAGAGACAAGTGATGATATTGGTAAAGCCACAGCCTTTAACTATTTGCTGGCATCACAAGGCTTTTCAAGCACAATAATTGGAATGATTTGACTGCTAATTTCACATCTAATGTGAACAGTTTACAGGAAAATGGCCAGTTTTCTTATGCTGTGCAGAAGGGTTTGGAAATTGTCAGTACAAATTTTGACACCTCTGCATTAGCTGTGCCACAACCCTTCTTTTTCTGCAACACACCCCTGCTTTCTCTATGCAACACACCCCTGCTTTAGCTGTGCAACACACCCCTGCTTTAGCTGTGCAACACATCCCTGCTATAGCTGTGCAACACACCCCTGCTTTAGCTATGCAACACACACCTGCTTAGCTGTGCAACACATCCCTGCTTTAGCTTGTGCAACACACCCCTGCTTTAGATGTGCAACACACCCCTGCTTTAGCTGTGTGACACACCCCTGCTTTAGCTGTGTGACACACCCCTGCTTTAGCTGTGCAACACATCCCTGCTATAGCTGTCCAACACACCCCTGCTTTAGCTGTGCAACACACACCTGCTTTAGCTGTGCAACACATCCCTGCTTTAGCTGTGCAACACACCCCTGCTTTAGCTGTGCAACACACCCCTGCTTTAGCTGTGCAACACATCCCTGCTTTAGCTGTTCAACACACCCCTGCTTTAGCTATCTAACATTCCTGTTTTACATGTAGCTGTACATGTGCATTACACAGTTTTACACTCCAGCTTTAGCTTCATAACACACCAGAGGATACAGTACAAACTGCAGACTGGAGGTCTGCAAATCGGCAGGAAGCAGCAACACCATAGCCAGTGGAAGCAGTTTAATTGCACACCATTCTGACCCCAACAAAAGCAGCACATGATATTCTGACATCTAAACGACTCCACGGACACACTAGCTGCTATTCTGCTTCTTGCTGGAATAACGTTCGATTTGCGTCTTTGCGGTTCCGAGGATTTCGCTCAGCTTGTCTATGGGAGACTTAAAGTGAACCTCCAGCCACTCCTCCACTGTACTCGGGTCGTACACCTCTGACAGGGCACTGTCCATCTCCCTGTGAAGCTTGGTGAACTCTTCTTGGAGCCTGAAGAAAACATTAAAGAAAAACTAGATGTAGTTGAAACCTAGCCTGGTTACCAAACCTATTTAAGCTCCCAAAATCCCTCTCCCAAATATTTGCGGAGAGGATAAAGACAGAGGATAAATAGGTCCCAGGTAACCAAGGCTAGTTGATACTGAGACAAGTCCAACCAACATTCAAAAGATAGAGATGGACTAGAACTAGTAGAAGGACTCTAGTTTTTCCAATCAGTACACTAGCCTGTGTGCCATCCTCAGTAGTTTCCACCGGCTCCCTAATGTTGCTGGCTACCTGTGAAGGCAGAAACTTTGGAGGATTGCACCCGGAAGATCAGTACACATTCAGACTGAGAAAGATTTAAGACATTTGTACCTGGATGCCACATGTATGATGAACTCCAGGTGACAGGGGTTGGTGAAGTTCCTCCTCACATGGTAGTCTGTCATCCAGCCTGTGTACCTGCTTAGGGGAACAGCACATGGGAAAAAGCATGTAAAAAAGTTGCCATTGGTTGTTACCCTCTTTGCAGACTTAATATAAATGGGATCAGTATGCTCAGTAAGGTTTAAAACTTTTCTGTGGGTAGGTCTTGGGAAATGTAAGAGAATACAAAATTCTAGGAAGGATCTGTATTCAGGTGTCAATTTTTTTACTACATTGTATTATTAAACACTGCAATTACTTTTGTATCAGAGGTTCACCTGTGTTTTTTTTGGTCTTTCAGCATACTGTAACCAGTATAACTCCAGAAGTTATGAATGGATTATGATCAAGTATTTGGTATGTGTGTAGCTTTTTGGAAAGATGAAAGTCGAGGTTGATCTTTGGCCTCCTAGTGGCTTCCCTGAAACCGACTTAAAACTAACCTGTCTCCATTGAGGAAGTCTATGTAGTCAGCATCCAGGTTGACCAGGACATGCACAGCCTGGAACACCTTCCCACCGGGGAATCTGCCTTCCCTCGCTATGGTCTTAATTCTGAAAGTACCAGCAGGTAGCATTTCTTTAAGTCAGTTGTACAGGACACGGTAGAGAGGATATAACAAGGGTAATAAGTTGATCTGTAAAGTACATAAAAAAGTCGAAACATTCCACAGGGAAGTTTGATGCATGTACTTTAGATCAACATATTACTTGAATCATCGACTCCCGAAGACGGTTGACAGAAGAGCAACCAAAAGTTTGAGGTGAGCTGTCCTTACTGTGTTTATCTTAAGTACTGTATAAAACTTTAATATGGAATCTACCAACACAGATGAGCTTTAAAGCTATTACAAAAATTCATATTTCAACTAAGTAACCAAACTCCAGTCCTATTCATTGTATTTGTAAATCACTGAGCTACATTGTAATGGCTGAAAGTGGTGACAACTACAGAATCCTAAAATTGTGATCTGTGTGATTGTGAGATGATATTGTACAGACTGACTTGGGCACAATCTGGACCTGGAGAGTTTGGGAAAAGCCCAGCTCCTCGGACACCTTCCTGTGGAAGTCACAGTCCTCTGTGAAGCCACCTGACAAAAAAAGAAGAATTCCTGAATTATAACAAGCTACAAAGCATTTGTCTCAAACTTTCATGACTTAGAAAATGTTGTATAGCCTTACAACCTCTTTCAGAAAACTTGTGACATTATGTTGAGACAAGCTTTCAGACAAGATTTCCCTACAAGTTTGGGCAGCCTTAAATGTATTTTTACTATCACTGTCTAGTTGGACTCAAAACATCATTGAAACTGAACCCACCATGTACGACTGTCTGCAGACAGAGTGCAAGGCTGGGTATGGCAGCTGGCAGCAGCTCACAATGTGTGGCGTAGTGGTCATATCTGCAAGGAGAGAGGAAAATACAATATTTTGTCATGTCTTGGCATCTAAAAGACAGTCCCGGTAACTTTGAAATAAATATACTTGAATGTGTACATAGACTCCTCAGTCTAGCAAATTTAATTCTTACTTAATTTTATGGATGACAATCATTCTCTGACGACCCACAAACTAGTGCCTGCGGTTGAATAAAGGAAACTTTCCAGCCCAAAATGGAAATGCTATGGTAACTATTGTGAATTTGCAGTAGTACATAGCGACTTTTAAGATAAGTAGGCACATGCTGGCCTTTTTGAGTCATCACTGTGCTGAGTTCCGGACTCTGTTGGGTTAAGGCGGCCTAGGCTGATATTCATGTTCGAGTTCGGACGTGTGTCTGCACGATTGCCACATACATGTTTCGAACCCGAATCATGTTCCATCATGTTCGATATGACGTCATTCGAACAGAACGCGTGTTCGAATTCGGGGTTACCGGCGGTCATTTGAGTCATTTGTATGTTTCCCCTGTAAACCCGCGTTGTTACGCATTTTATTCACGTAGTATGACCTAAACGGCTTTACGCGCAGCTGAAAACAGCATAATTCATCTTTAGAGTAATCCATGTTTACGTATTATCACTTTTTTATCAAATTTGTCCGAGGCTATTTTGCATATAAGTCGAAATTTTTTAACTGTGGCGATTTTTTAACGAAAAATGACAGAAAAATAGCTGTTTCTGTCGTTTTTGGCCCAAAAAAACAATGTAACTGTCATTTAAAACAAAATAGCCTCGGACAAAAATAATAAATAGGGGGTTTGCTTTCTACTTGTAAAATATCATGATGAAAGGTGTTGTTACCACTTGCGCGTAAAGCCATGAAGAAAACAGCTTTTTTTAAACCAAAATGTTGATTTTTAACCCAAAAAATTACAGAAGTAGTAAAAACAAAATAACCTTTATTCAATGTGTTTCAAGTACTACTAGAACTGTGTGAAGTTAAGTTGTGGTGCGACCAAGCTATCAAAAGTTACAGCCATATGTATGAAATACTAATCATAGTTGGCCATAGGCTGCCTTAACCCAACCGAGGATCCGCAAACCTTTGGCAGCCTGGGTGCCACCCTCCATAGTTACTGCTGGCTCCCTATTGTCACTACCTAATGGACTACAGAGGATGGTACCCAGGCCAGAGCCTTGGAGGAGGTGATTTTTTTTAGAACAGGTGAAAATCAATGCACGCACGTCATAGGTAATTTCAGGTGGATTAAAGACTTGTGTGAACTAGCACGTCGGCAGAACGTACTGCACCTGCGCGAAACCCGTAATGTATTGTACATAGCACTTCGGCAAAACGTCTCATATAAGGTTGTATTCGCTCATATAAGGTTAGCATTTCGACAGTAGTTTCCAAATGTTATGTCGGAAAGAATATCCTCTGCAACAGGCAAAATTCTGATGCAACGTTGACCAAAAACCCAACGAAAAACGCGAAAATACGGGGTTCTGCGCAGGCGCAGTACGTTCTGCCGACGTGCTGTGTGAACTGACCTGCTCCAGCCCGTGAGTGCCCAGCCCTGCACTGTGAGACTGGAGGGAATGTTTTCCAGCTGAGACAGCCACGCCATGTGGTTCTGTATGTGGTAGTTGATGGGAACA
>NW_017802514.1:535942-562490 GCF_001625305.1 Branchiostoma belcheri
CCAAGGTAACGTGGACAGAAAAAGGACCAAAATAGCGAGACCTATGCCTGATTCGAGCATCAGATTATTCGGCCAATGGTTGGTACGTCACGACTGGACTGAAGTCTTATCAGCCATTAGTGCTCAGGCAAAGACAGACGCCTTCTACCAGACAATACACGACAAGATCGACCAGTACTTCCCCTAAAACTATACAAACTTCATACCAGCGACAAACCTTGGATAAGTCCGAGAATTAAGACCCTCATCCAACATCGACAACAAGCTTTTAAAGCACGAGATCACGACAAGTACAAGTCACTCCGTAACAAGGTACAACAAGAAATCAAAAAGGCAAAGGAAAACTTCTACAAAAACAAAGTGAACAATATGAAAAAAGAAAACCCCTCAAAATGGTATCACCAGATCAAGGCCATGACTAACACGCAGGGAGCTGGACTCACTCTCCACGTCGATGGAACGCCACCTGAGGACAAGAAGGCCATCGCCAATGCAGTAAACGACGCTCTGTGCACCATCACGTGCTCATTAGACCCTCTGGACACAACCAGTCTGCCTTCATATCTCCCGTCAAGACCTGTAGACGAGATACAACCATGGCAAGTGTACGATAGGCTACAACGCATTAAAGTAAGAAAGGCTGCGGGACCAGATGGACTCCCCAATAGGATCATCAAGTGCTTTGCCTACGAAATCTCAACCCCATTAACATCCATTCTGAACGCCACACTATGTGAGGGGGTTGTCCCGGAACAGTGGAAGCAGGCAAACATTGTACCTTTACCCAAAACGCGCCCGCCGTCCATCAATGACCTAAGGCCAATATCCCTGACACCTACTCTAGCCAAGGTTGCTGAAACCTTCATTTCATCACAACTATATACCGACATCAAACCCATGATTGACCCAAACCAGTTTGGATGTCTTCCCGAACGTTCAACAACACATTGTCTCGTAGACATAGTTAACAAACTGGCCAAGACTGCAGACAAGAGAGGAACAATCACAACATTGGTCACAACTGACTTCGCTAAAGCATTTGACCGGGTCAATCATACTTTAGCCGTCTCAAGCCTACTCGAGTTGGGTCTAAGAAGCTCATTAGCTCGATGGTTACGTTCCTTTCTCACCGCCAGAAAGCAGAGAGTGTCATACAAGGGAACTTACTCGGACTGGAGGGAGACCAGCTGCGGGCTACCACAAGGAACCGTCCTTGGACCCCTGATTTTCCTCGCCTTATTAAACAGCGCATGTGAGTACGCCTCAGCTAAGCGATGGAAATTTGTTGATGACCTTAACTTAGCTGAGAGCAGGATGATCGGGGACGCGTCTACCATACAAACTGACCTTGACCACCTCGACGAATGGGCAACATCAAGAAACATGCAGTTACACCCAAAAAAGTGCAAAGTCATGCACGTGTGCTTCCTAAAAACACCACCACCGCTACCAACCCTTTCCATCGCCGGTGAACCGTTAGCTGAGGTGAAGACAGTGAAACTGCTTGGTCTGTACCTCCAGGCCGATCTCGGTTGGACTGCACATGTGGACCATATCGTCAAACAAGGCAACAGAAAACTATTTATGCTAAAACAACTCAAACAATTCTGTCTATCCCGCGATGACCTACTTACCTGTTACAAAACTTTCTCGGTTGGGTTAAGGCGGCCTAGGCTGATATTCATGTTCGAGTTCGGACGTGTGTCTGCACGATTGCCACATACATGTTTCGAACCCGAATCATGTTCCACCATGTTCGATATGACGTCATTCGAATAGAACGCGTGTTCGAATTCGGGGTTAACGGCGGTCATTTGTATGTTTCCCCTGTAAACCCGCGTTGTTACGCATTTTATTCACGGAGTATGACCTAAACGGCTTTACGCGCAGCTGAAAACAGCATAATTCATCTTTAGAGTAATCCATGTTTACGTATTATCACTTTTTTATCAAATTTGTCCGAGGCTATTTTGCATATAAGTCGAAATCTTTTAACTGTGGCGATTTTTTAACGAAAAATGACAGAAAAATAGCTGTTTCTGTCGTTTTTGGCCCAAAAAAACAATGTAACTGTCATTTAAAACAAAATAGCCTCGGACAAAAATAATAAATAGGGGGTTGGCTTTCTACTTGTAAAATATCATGATGAAAGGTGTTGTTACCACTTGCGCGTAAAGCCATGAAGAAAACAGCTTTTTTTAAACCAAAATGTTGATTTTTAACCCAAAAATTCAGAAGTAGTAAAAACAAAATAACCTTTATTCAATGTGTTTCAAGTACTACTAGAACTGTGTGAAGTTAAGTTGTGGTGCGACCAAGCTATCAAAAGTTACAGCCATATGTATGAAATACTAATCATAGTTGGCCATAGGCTGCCTTAACCCAACCGAGGATCCGCAAACCTTTGGCAGCCTGGGTGCCACCCTCCATAGTTACTGCTGGCTCCCTATTGTCACTACCTAATGGACTACAGAGGATGGTACCCAGGCCAGAGCCTTGGAGGAGGTGATTTTTTTTAGAACAGGTGAAAATCAATGCACGCACGTCATAGGTAATTTCAGGTGGATTAAAGACTTGTGTGAACTAGCACGTCGGCAGAACGTACTGCACCTGCGCGAAACCCGTAATGTATTGTACATAGCACTTCGGCAAAACGTCTCATATAAGGTTGTATTCGCTCATATAAGGTTAGCATTTCGACAGTAGTTTCCAAATGTTATGTCGGAAAGAATATCCTCTGCAACAGGCAAAATTCTGATGCAACGTTGACCAAAAACCCAACGAAAAACGCGAAAATACGGGGTTCTGCGCAGGCGCAGTACGTTCTGCCGACGTGCTGTGTGAACTGACCTGCTCCAGCCCGTGAGTGCCCAGCCCTGCACTGTGAGACTGGAGGGAATGTTTTCCAGCTGAGACAGCCACGCCATGTGGTTCTGTATGTGGTAGTTGATGGGAACAATGTACTGGGAACTACCGGTAGCACCTGAAGGGAAACATTGGTCACTTACATTGATGAAGTTTAGACATGCTTTGTAGAACATCACCTAATACAAAATAAAGCAAGCAACTGGATAAATTCTCTGATAAGTCAGATATTTTAGATAAAACAGTAATACAGATACATGTATATTTGTTTCAAAACAAATGGGATCACTAAAAAATTAAGACAAAAGACAAAAGCATGGTACCTTTAAAAGCTGTCCCTATCCATGCTGACTTGAAGACAGCAGCATACTTCTTCCACAGTTCTTCAAAAGAAACTGCAGTGTGTACAGATTTGATTAGTTAGCCTTTAATGTTAAGTGGTTATGGAGAAATCTTTGTACGGCATCACTTGTCTACATGTAAACACATAACAAGTCTAGCAACTAAGGGAAACTTTTTCTGTGCTTGAGATACAATTTAAATATAAGTACATGGCATGGCATACAGGAGTTGTAGACTGCATGTACAAAAATTGCATTGATCATGAGCGCAGACTTATTTACCAGTGATGAATGTTCCAGACAGCCTGGGCAGGTAACACCACACCATGGGCTCCACCATCTCACCTATTCCATAGGCTGATAAGGGCAGATGCAAGAATTTATGGTCATGCATATGCCAGAAACACATACAATATAGCACGTCGGCAGAACGTACTGCACCTGCGCGAAACCCGTAATGTATTGTACATAGCATTTCGGCAGAATGTCTCATATAAGGTTGTATTCGCTCATATAAGGTTAGCATTTCGACAGTAGTTTCCAAATGTTATGTCGGAAAGAATATCCTCTGCAACAGGCAAAATTCTGATGCAACGTTGACCAAAAACCCAATGAAAAACGCGAAAATACGGGGTTCTGCGCAGGCGCAGTACGTTCTGCCGACGTGCTATACAATATACATTGTAATAGTGCAACAACTCAACAACTCAGTAATAGATGGATGGATCAGACAAATGTTGAAGAGTCTGCGTGAATGGTAGTGATTATGTACAAAATGTAATTGTACAATCTTTAGCCAAATTAACTACCAGACTAAGTATTTTTTAAAAATAATTGCAAGGGCCTCTGATGATCTTCTCAACTAGCCTGGGTGCCATCCGATTTGTAACGGCTACCCCAAAAAAATCTTTCCTTTTCTTTCAGTATTCTTGTAATTTGCGAGGACCTCGGACTTCTTTATACTGAAGAGTGAGTGCTATTTATTTATTTTATTCACTTTCATTTTCTCTGTCTTGTGTTATGGCTGTGGATGTCTGAGTTCAATATGAAAGAGTCATAATAGTGAAAATGCTATTATATATATATATAATAACAAAATTGTTCTCAGAAAGCCCCGACACGGCCACACCCACCCTGCAGATGAGCCATGCTGGTTTCCCTCAACATGTCGTCCCACATGATGGCCTTGACCTTGGGGTACATGACCTTGATGTAGCTCAGGACCGTCATGATGTGGTCCAGGAACAGCTGGCGGTCCGTCCACATCTGCTCTGCCATCCGCAACTTACACGTCTTACACAGGGCCAGGTGGAACACCTGAAACACACATACATAAAGGTCTTACACAGGGCCAGGTGGAACACCTGAAACACACATACATACAGGTCTTACACAGGGCCAGGTGGAACACCTGAAACACACATACATACAGGTCTTACACAGGGCCAGGTGGAACACCTGAAACACATGTACATAAAGGTCTTACACAGGGCTAGGTGGAACACCTGAAACACATATACAGTACATACAGGTCTTACACAGGGCCAGGTGGAACACCTGAAAAGTCACATACATACAGGTCTTACACAGGGCCAGGTGGAACACCTGAAACACACACGTCTTACACAGGGCCAGGTGGAACACCTGAAACATACATACATACAGGTCTTACACAGGGCCAGGTGGAACACCTGAAACCCACATACATACAGGTCTTACACAAGGCCAGGTGGAACACCTGAAACACACTTACAGGTCTTACACAGGGCCAGGTGGAACACCTGAAACACACATACACACAGGTCTTACACAGGGCCAGGTGGAACACCTGAGACACTCATAAATACAGGTGGAATACCTAAAACACACTTAATGCTACATGTCTTACACAGGGACAGGTGGAACACCTGAAACACACACATCTTACACAGGAGGCAGGTGGAACACCTGATACAAATTTACGCTTCTTAAATACACAGGGCCAGGTGGAACACCTGAAACACCTTGTGATTAAG
Source organism: Branchiostoma belcheri (assembly GCF_001625305.1). Classification (NCBI taxonomy): domain Eukaryota; kingdom Metazoa; phylum Chordata; class Leptocardii; order Amphioxiformes; family Branchiostomatidae; genus Branchiostoma; species Branchiostoma belcheri. The sequence continues at coordinate 541,164 of NW_017802514.1, forward strand.
TTTGCCATATGTATCAACAGCTCATACAGGCAATCAAACTGATGTTTGATTGACATAACAGTTGTACACAGAAGGATGGATGTTTAGTAGACATACCTCATCAGCACCTATGTGCAGGTATTTAACATCAGGGTGTGCTGCCATCAGCTGATCAATCATCTTCTTCACTACTTCTAATGACTCTGAGAGAGAAAAAACAAACGATGTCAAACCATGTCAAGAGAAACTGTTCACTCAAAAAGGACAGAGAAATGAAAGACATGAAGATATTGATCTGACTTTGACTTTATTGACATTTCATTAAATACAACACATTAAACTGAGGGCCTGCAAGCCCTTTTTCGTAAGGCGTAATCAGGCCATTTTAGACTTCGTAATTCGTAGGCAGCCTCCGCAAAAATCAACGTAATTCGTAATTGGACATTAGCCACAAATCGTAAAGTCGTAATCAGCTCTGAGACTTTAATGTAATTCGTAATAGGCGGCGAAAATTTTGCGTAATTCGTAATCACTACCCCCCCCCCCTTCGCAGGCCCTCCTGACTAGCTGGTATAATGTGGCCACATCTGAAGTGGCCAGTTCTGCTGTAGTGTGAGAGAGAAGCCCACCTGTGTTGCTGGGACAGAGAGCCATGGGGTACATGTCCACCTCTCGCAGGTGTTGAAATGTGTCATGTTTCAGCACAAACTGTGGAGGGATAAATCTGTGGATAAGTGATGTGCCCTGAAGGGATTAAACAGTTGCTTGGCACACATAGCTATTGTAGGAAAAACACGTATGAAAGAAATTAGCCGAGTCAATTTAACACAATCTCTAATAGGAATTGTGAAAAAATTATGCTACAAAGAATTGGATTGAATTCTTCTTCTTCTCACCCTGACGCCTTTAGGCCTTAGGTCTGTAAGTTGTCAGCATCTTGGTCAGTCTTTTCCACTCTGTTCTACCGGTATCTTCAGCTATCTCTTTAACTACTCGGAATTAAGTCTGGCTCTTCTCGTCTTGTGATTTCAATGATCTGGTCCAACCATCTTTTTCTTGGCCTGCCGACTGGTCTTTTCTTTTTGGGTTTTCAATTTAAGATTCTTTTCACATCTCTATCTTCTGGCATCCTGTGTAGGTGTCCAAACCATCTCAGTTGGTTTCTTTCCACAATGGAGAGTACTGACTCAACTGAAAGTGCACCGCGGATGATGTCACTCCTGATTTTGTCTCTTTTTGTGACACCATAGATGAGTCGTAACACTCGCATTTCAGTAGCTTGTATCCTACTTTTTAGTTTTTGAGTTAGAGTCCAGATTTCGCTTCCGTATAACAATACAGGTCTCAATATTGTAGTATAAATACAGGTTTTAACGTCTCTGGGTATGCATTTTTCTTTCAGTAGAGGATAAAGGGCACATAAGTTCTTAGTGAATTTGGTGATCCTGTTGTTAATCTCCTCTTCAGTCATATTATCGGAGGTCGCAGTGATGTGATGGATTGAATTCTATCCTATTAAATCATTAACAGAAGGAAATTTGAACATCCTTGGTGTCAAGGTCTTTTAAAGTGACAAAGTATATACTTTTTGTGCATCTTACCTCAAAGTGGCCGAAGGTTTGCACCAGTGGCACATACAGCATGTCATGTTCCTTTGCTAACTCCTGGAGCTGTCGAATCTCTTCCTGGCTGCAGGACAAAAGCAAAGGGATCAACAAATGTGTGACAGAGGTTTAAGCATGAGAAGTACATGTACATGTATTAGTATATAACATTATGTTCCACCCTTCCTGAACTATATATGGGGTACCTAAAATGAGGAAATGCACAGCGTGAGTTCCTTGCGACACACAGTTTGCATGTTCATGTTTTTCCTAATGGTGCTCGAATTTGGCATGAGCATGTCTTTCCTCGCGGTACACTGATTTCACACGTTTAATAGTGAGAAAGGGCAGTGGCACGGCAATGTCGTGAGGAACTTCACGTCATGCATTTCCTCATTTTAAGTACACCATATATACCTACCTACCTGTAGGCATGTGCAGCGGCCAGATCTCTCAGCTCACCATTGTATGGAAACGTGTCCTCATACTCAACAAGCAGTCCTGTTGCACCAAACTTCTTAAACAGGGGGATGACCTGAGGAAAGAAAATTCATTAAAATCTTTTTAGACACCCTTAAAATTGTGGCACATTGTATTACCCATGTACATAATAAGCAAAAGAAATCTATCTATGGCAATCACTCGATATCTTTATTTGCAATCAGATACAGATTCACGTACAGGTACATATTCATTCACAGATACAGATTCATGTACAGATATACAGATTTTCTGAGTAGGATGACCGTGTCAGTCCCTACACCTGAGTGAGGGTTACAGTTGACACAGCGGCCTTCGCGTGGGTTTGTTTAAGGTGGATAACAGGTTGCGAATCTGAGACCCACACACTTGGGCACCCGTCTTTCCCAGCGGATCCACATCGAGGGAGACATGCTGGTTCCGGTTGGGATGCTTGCAGCGAGCTGCCGGATGACTTGGTTACGCTCAAGGTCCGCCTTCACTACGCCAGCCTGCCTGGCGCTTCTCTCGTCCGCCAGCTGAAGACAACTGCCGTTGGAGACTTGTCCCTCTATTTGAGGGGGGAAACGTGTAAAGTGCCTTTCCCAAGGGCACAACGTAACGTCGGTGCGCATGTTCGGACATGCCCCTGTGTTCTGACCCGGAATCGAACCCGGGGCTCTTTGTTGAGCGCCGAACGCTCTGTCCACTGCGCCACGCGACGCCACAATTGAAATCACCAAAAGAAATCACATCCTATTGAAAAGTTAACAGGGCAGCCTGCTGTGAAAGCTAGTACATGTACTTGCCAGATGAAAGACAATTTTGTGATTACATGATAAACTTTTACCACATTGCTAAACGAGGCCATGCAAAGATACTCACCTGAGCCAGATAGCTGAGTTTGGGAGGAGCACCCTTCAGATCAAGGTGGACAAGTCTACGAGTGGAAAGATAAACAACACAATGTAAATGTCAACAAAAACAAACTTCCCACACATGCGCATGCATGTTGCTATATCATTATAATATGTCAACTAATAAGTTACAAAACACTTGTCAATCAGACATCATCACATCTGCTTGGAGGGTATGATCCACTGAATACATGTATATGAAAGTGATATTGATAAGAAAGTTTATCGCAAATACATGCCTAAGGGTTAATTGCAAAAACAAACAACATGTATGAAAAGGAAGGTACAGTGATATGGGGTTCTACGTGATACTACATATACTACAACATACGTGGTACTAATTTTGTTGGGCATAACGTTATATACATGACCATAAACTACCATATAAAGTACCATAAAATATAAGCTCAGATTCAACCCCATATAATATCTGACCTGTGTTTGGGATTCTGTCTTTCGGTACTGGCACCAGCCTGGCTGGAACTGCTGACACCTTCTTCTGTCTCCATCGCTTCTTCTCCTGATATACTTAAAGAAACTGAACCTGTCAAGAAACAAAGGAAGTAGGGAGTTGATTGTATTGCCATACATTAAGAAGGCAATGCAGGCATTGGGAAGATTGAACTGTAAATTTCTGTATGTGGCAATAATATTTACTTGGGAGTGTGTATATCCGGAACTTAGCGTCATTCAACTTGATTTAAAATGACACTAAGTATCTCTTTTTTTTCCATGAATTTCTATCAATTATTGGGCCCGAAGATATTATTACATCATATACTAGTTTTAATGTATATGCAATCTACAAACATGACAAATAAGATCTCATTCGAAACCTTTAATCACCAAATCACTATAACCTCATTGCCCAAAGAAACCAAGTATAGATCTGTTTGTATGTGTCTGTAACAATAATGTCATGTCACAAGTTCGATCATGCACAGATCAAGCATACCTTCCTCTTTCTGTGATGATGACGTGACCAATGCCATGAACAAGTAGTCGGGGTTCTGATTGAACGATCCTAACTGAGAGCCAAGTCCTCAACTGCAACGTAATTCAGTCGTAAAGAGCATCGCAACGTTCTTTTTTACCTGCAAATGTGTGACAACACACAAACACCTTGCCTCGGGGGGCGTGGTGAAAGAGCAAAGGTGAATGGGCCAAACCACTACAAAGTGGGTGAACACTAAGGACGTCCAAGGAGATTCAAAAACTCTTTGAGACATCTGAAAACAAATTTTTAGATTCACAAACTTTAATACATTCTAGCAAAAAAAAAAAACACCGTATTGGCTATTTTGGCACGTTAATTTTTGTGATATAAAACGCCCCTCTGACATAGTGTATGAGTCCATTGACCGTTGACCTTTTGACAAACAACAGGTTACTTACAGATTTAGCCAGCGCGCTAAGCGTTTTGGACCAGAATATCGGAAAACACAAGAGGAGAACCAAGCATTTCTGAACTGAAAGAGATCCTGAGTTATTTATGTCAAAGGACAAGCGAAGGTAGTACCGTTATTTGTATCTAGACGTCAACAAATCATATTTTTCTGTGATTATAATCCCCTGGACGAAACTGCACCCCTCCCTCTTGTGTACTACTTTATAATATCGTAGGCGTAAACACAAACCTTTGGCAGGTCATGATTTGTGTAAGTTTTTGTGACAACCATTCATAAATGACTTGTCAGTCCGCCATAATTTACTCAGAATATAAGGTGATATTTTGTTTCTAGCCATCCTAGATCTGTATGAAAAAGAAAAGGAAAGAAAGAAGATGCGGATGGCATATACTAACTTGCTAGCTAGGTACTAATTTTCACCTGATTCGAGTGAGGAAATAGGTGAATTCAGGTGTCTTTTGCAATGTGTCCAATTAAATGCATATACAGGCTTTTCACATGCGCCATGTTGGATTACAGTGTGTGTTACTTAATAAATTTACCCGCCAACACCTGGTTGCTGAGATTCATATGATAATCATAATGACATCAATGAAGAGCATCTATTGCCATGACTTATGATTAAAACCAATATTGATGTACCATATCTGCACAGCACCATGGGCTCTAACGGAGTGACCAACACTGACCCGGTCATCCTGGCCACGGCTGGGTATGACCACACCATCCGCTTCTGGCAGGCCCACAGCGGCATCTGTCACCGAACAGTCCAACATCCAGATTCTGTATCCTTTCTTTTGTGTATGCCAAAGCCGGGTATGTCAGGGTATTCAGTTAGCAGGACAATATATTATCCAGTGACCAATAATCTGGTGAGAGCAACAATAATCAGGTACTTGTAGCCTGCTTGGAAAAAAGGCACATACAGACCCCCTTATAAGATCTTTCAGAATATCTGCATCAGTTTATCTGGTATAACTGCCTTTCAGTGTAACACACAGCTTTGCAGGCATGTTGCTTATGTCAAACTGAATGGCCTGTCACACCTAAATAAGCTTTACACATCAAAGTTCTATCCTTGACCATCATCCCAGCAAGTTAATTCTCTGGAGATCACACCTGACAGACAGATGATAGCTGCAGCTGGTAAGTTCTGAGCAAAGTACGCACTTAATAGTTTAATCTTGAGATATTGAAAATTCGTGTCATCTTTTTATTGGTCTCTTTTTTGGAAGAAAGCATGAAGAATAGGGAAAGTAGATATGTTACATATAGGGAAGCAATGGACATTGGGGAAAGCCTAGCGAATGTATTGAAAATAAAGTGGAACCAATGCAGGTAACTACTAGTTGCAACCACTTCATGAATATTTATGCAATGCTGAAGCTGACAATAAATGTGTGATTTTTTCTCTGTGCTGCAGGGTACCAACACATCCGGATGTACGACCTGAACTCCAATAACCCCAACCCTGTGGTGAACTATGATGGCATCAGTAAGAACGTGACGGCCGTCGGGTTCCACGAGGATGGGAAGTGGATGTACACGGGAGGGGAGGACGCCTGTGCCAGGATCTGGGACCTCAGGTAAGGCCTAGGAAAAAAATGTAACAGTTGTGTTTCCTGTCTCCGGACCAACCCTAGAAATAGCTGCCGACCCTAGCCTTTTTTTGGGGTAAACCCCTCAAGGGACATAGATTTTTCAAGCTGATCAACCATTTCTTGCTCCATGATTTAACACCTGGGTGATGAAACGTTGTACAATTGGTTTTCCAACATTGACATTGAAAATAGAAGTGTGCTTTTGCAAGTTTTACTTTGATAAACTGTATTGTATAAATTGGATCACTAGAGATTGCCGAATTCTAAAAAAAAAGAAAGAAAAGAAAACCTCTACCTACCGACCTTGATATTTTCAGGATTGAAGCATTACACACAACATTTTTTCCTAGGCTTAACATGTGAACCATGTAGAGAATATATATGTGCTGGTATATTCTACTTATCATCTTTCTGCACCTATGATAGATGAGCAATTTTCAAAGAGTAAGGGAGAAGGGGAGAGAACCCTTACCTCAGACTTAACAGTCTGCCCTGTGCCTCCTTCTCTCATAGATCATCAGGCCTTTTCCTCCAGTGTGTCAAAGTTTGCTCCTCTCTTTTTGCTTCAAATGTGAGATAGATCTAGGAAAGAAAATTTCTTGTTTTCTCTAGTCTAAACTTTTTAAAACTCTTTTGACAGATCACGAAACTTGCAGTGCCAGAGAATATTCCAAGTGAATGCTCCTATCAACTGTGTGACTCTACATCCAAACCAGGTGAGATTATTACCAGCAAGCATTGTCAAGCAAATGGTAAGGCCATGTTGATTTGATTATATGGATGACATCCGCGCGCGCATGAATTTTCATCCGTTTAAAAAAAAGAAAAGTTTTCGACCATACTGTAAATCGTACAAAATGAGCAAATATATGTCGTATGTTGCAGAAAAAAGTATTTGAAAACGATACTTACGTCGTACAATGCCAAAATCAGGAAAAGAAGAAAATGTGAAGAGATTAAAATGAAGAGTCTAGTACTAGTATTATTCGCCATTCCATACTCTGTGTGTTTAGTCATTTGTTCAACCTTTATGACCACGTAGATTTCATACTGAAATGAAGGAAACATTTTTTGGCCAACCTTTTTTTATTCGCACGCTCGCATCAGTTTTGGGGTTCCCAGAGGATGTCATCCATATAATCAAATCAACATAGCCTAACAAACCGCAGAAGTTATGGAGAGGTAGGCAAGGAGGCTGATTTAGGCAGAAACAAAGTTGACTGGAGAAACAAAGAAGGAAGAGGAGACAACTTGCTAAAGAACATGCAACCTTCAGCCTTCAGACAGATTTTGGGAGTTTTTCAAAACATTTCCAAAATTTTTCCCAGAAAGATTTGGTTGGATTTTGGACAAACATTCATGTCTGTCACTCCTTGTCTCCATAGGAGGAAGAGATGGCAGTTTTCTTTCAATCATCATCTTGGATTTGTAAGAAAACAGACTGCAGATGTTTTAAACAGTTCCTTGTTATATTTGGTTGTTCCAGGGAGAGTTGATTGTTGGAGACCAGACTGGTGCCATCCATGTGTGGGACCTGAAAACAGACCACAACGAACAACTGGTAAACATAACATGTTGTTGTGCAGCAGAATCCTTTATATCATTGTTTGTACCAGTTTATTGACAAATTCGTTCAGATGAAACAACAATCTTTTGATTGATAGTTGCTTTACAAAGTAACTGTATAATGTATTGACAAAGACATACCAGTAGTTAAACAAACCTTTTGCGTTTGACATTCTTGACTGAAAGGAGTTTCACCCTACTGTGTTATCTGTCCCTAGATCCCAGACCCTGATGCATCCATCCAGTCAGTCAGTATAGATGCTGATGCCTCATACATGGCTGCAGTCAATAACAAGGTGAGAATCTTGGGGAAAATAGCATTACAATCTGTACTAATGTTTTACACTGTTGGAAAGACATTCTGAACTTCAAGCTTTGTGAACTTGTGAGGTCTTCCAAAGTCTTTTGTGGCCAAAATGTTGATGTGGAAAAGTACAAAAGAACAAAAAACAAAAGAATATTATAAATTTGACGATATTGTGATAAGCGTTATTGGCAAAGGTAAAGATGTCATTCAAATATGTGTGAGAAGAGTTTCAATTTTTGCTGAGGTTTCAAATTGCGCTGATCAACTAGAAATTTAACATTTGCAAAGCAAATGCATAATGTTTACCTTCGCATGGCCTGCTCTGTTAATTCTTACTCAAACACATTCATACATATGGTGACAGGAGTCCAAATCCCTCCTGCTATAAAATTGCAACATGATGTAACCCAACACTAGTTACCATGGTGATAGACTGTATGGCCCAGGTCATTGACGTTTGTGTTTGAAAAAGAGGAAACTGAGCAAAAACAATATATTTTCCTTTGGTAAACATAAAAATATACTGATAAACATGCTTAGTAATTTTTCCCCCAGGGCATGTGTTATGTGTGGACCCTGTCAGGAGGGTCAGGGGAGGAACACACTCAGCTGCTCCCTAAAACAAAGATCCAGGCTCACAAGAGGTACGCACTCAAGTGCAAGTTCAGCCCAGACTCCACGTAAGTACAATTTCCTACAATACATGTAGATTTTGATTTAGTCTTTGGTCACTGTTATATTATAATTAGTAGACGTATAATTCATGCTGGTGAGGACATACATGTAGCTAGAAAGGTTAAATATTTGAAAAGCAAATGCATAATTCTACCTTCGCATATATGGTCTGCTCTGTTATTACATACTGTTAATTCTTACTCAAACACATTCATATATATATATAGGCAGACAGGAGTCTAAATCCCTCCTGCTATAAAATTGCAACATGATGTAACCAACACTAATTACTATGGTGACAGACGTCTGGTCCTATTCATTGACCTTATTTGTTTGGAGAAGAGGAAGAAGAAGAAGAAACAGAAACAGAGCAAAAACACTATGTTTTGCTCCTGTGAAGGTAAACATAATAAGACTTAAAGGAGGCTTATCTGAAGACAGTTCTCATTGATCTTGTTCCTTGCAGACTTCTGGCGACCACGTCTGCCGACCAATCAGTGAACATCTGGCGAACGACAGACTTCTCGCTGAAGTGTAACCTGGCGCTGAAGAACAGCACGTTGACAGAACAGGTGCAGAAACGCTGGGTGTGGGACTGTGCCTGGTCCAGCGACTCACAGTATCTCGTCACAGGTAAAAAACGTCATATTCTCTGGATCTTGATCTTTGTGTGCATCTCTGTGTCGTTGTGTGTGTTTGTGTGTCTGTATATGTGTGTCTGTAAATGTGTTTCTTTGTCTTAATCTGTCTGTGTCTGTGTGTGTGTCTATATCTGTGTGTGTATCGGTGCGCATTTGTGTCTGTGTATATCTGTGTAAATTTGTCTGTGTGTGTGTCTGTATATGTGTTTTTGTATGAATCTGTGTGCCTGTCTGTATCTGTGTGTGTATCTGTATGTCTGTGGGTGTATATCTTTGTGTGAATCATCTGTGTGTATATCTGTGTTCATTTGTGTCTGTATTTGTATAAAACACCAGCTTTGTGTGCCTACATAGTCATTTTGGGATGTATGAGTTCATTCTCTATCATCTATATTTACAGTGTTAGCAATTTTCAATCTTGCTGAATCTAAACTCTTTGATACCCAATTGGTATCAGTTACAGTTTCACTGTTAGGCAGCAGAGAGAATGTTTATTAAGTGAGCCAGTTCAGACCATTTCTGTCTGTCACCGTGCTATAAGAGAAAGATGATGGCAAAGATTTTAACGTTCAGTTCTTTCCCTCGGTTGACAGCTTCGTCAGACAACATGGCCCGTCTGTGGGCGGTGGAGCAGGCTGAGGTAAAGCGTGAGTACAGCGGACATCAGAAGGCCGTTATATGTCTGGCCTTTAACGACTGCCCACCAACTTAATTAAGTTAAACCTGCACTGGTTAACATAAGATAGAACTAATACATGTATCAGTAAAAGTTAGTAATTGTTCTGTTATGTATGTTTAAGCAAATTGTTTTAATGAGTTAAACTGTGTAATGTGTATGATGTTATGAACCGATTTGAAGGGTACTGTTTGGTACACATGATCATGATGTGTTTGGGTTTTGTTGTGCTGTAAAGCAGCACCACCTAGCAGGTTGTGCACATACTGCAGGAAAAGCAAATTGCAAACTTGATTGCTACGGTAGTTTGAATTTGTGCAGACTGGGCGCGACAAGTATGTTGATTGTACGGGATCGGCAAGCTTTCTTGCTTTTATTTGTGCCATTCTACAAAGTGTCAAGTGGATGATGTTTATTTAACTCATGCCCATATCATGCCCAAGTGCATATGGATATACTTATTATCATCATTAAAAATGCAGATAAAATGAAAAACGATGCTCTATAAACTTCCTTTAGGTAGTATCTATGTTAGACAAAAAGAAACAGCAAACAAAATAGGTACAGCTGGTGCTTTCTCCACCCCTTCCCCACTGATACAGATCAATGATTTCACACATTTATAGCATGTTGTGATGCTGGGATCTGTCCAAGGTACTAGACAGTCATCCAATCAGTGCTCCTGTTTTTTTCTCAACCCTTCCAAGTTCTAAGTAAGCATAATGAATGAGTGAATAAATAAATGAATGAATGAACAAATGAATGAGTGAACAAATGGTTTATTCAGGTTAAAATCCCTCGCAGCCATTTTGCTGAACTGTGGATTTCCTAACAAAACTTGGTGCTTTCTAAAAGACAATGGTAGTAGCATTTACAGTCATGATAATATATAATAAGTCCTTTCCTTATCACGGTTTCTTTAGGGCAGAAGATGTTCTCACTCATATTTTAGGGGGTGGCTGATGAGCAACCTTAAGGCCACACCAATTTAATTTCTTGGTTAATGGATTCGCCCGCTTCATTTTTTTCTGATTTGCAAATAAAAATGAAAATTCAGAACCAACTGCAAAATGCTCATATTTTGCCCTGAACAGTTGAAAACAGTCCTTTTCATCCTAGTTGTTACAGTTATTCCATCTTTCAATGCATTGTTATCATTAAAAGTTCAAAATTCATTGTTTACATTTTGAACCAGCCTGGTGTGTTGACTTCATTGCTCCTATTGTACCATTTTGGGCCATAATAGGATGCCTACGCCTGTTTTTATTTTTTTCGCCCGCCCGCTCCATTATTTTTCTAGAAAAATCCGTTAACCAAGAAATTAAATTACGATGATGAAACGTTTTTTGTTTTTGTGTGAACACAACTAATTTTGAAAAGCCATTTGACAATTGCTGAAGGAACAATTGAAAAGGAGCACTTTCCAATGACATCCTTCTGCTTATTCCAATGACCGTATGACAATGAACTTTATTGTATATTCACGCCATACACGGCCAAATGCACTAAGTTAGATAACTTGGGTACAAGAATAGAAGAAGCAATTGTTACATTTTTATGCTACATCTCTATCTACAGGATCTAACTACGGGATCTCTTCTCTCTTGGTACCTACATTGTAGTCAGCTAAGTCTGCTGCATTCTCATATGACCATCTTCTTTCTCATTGAACATTCCCAACACCTTACTGACTTCGGTATGTTTTGACCCGTTGTAACCATGTTACGACCCTCCTGCCACTGCTCAACACCTTACCTCAGACAAATAGCAACATGAGATTTATAAAAGGTCTGCTTCCTCTTAGTCACGGACATTTGTTTCAGATTGAAGATTCCTCAAGATTTCAGCAGGGTCAAGGGCCTCTTGATGGGCTATCCACTGGATTACTGTCATACCGCAGGGCTTGAAATACTGGGTACATGTGCACCTTAGTGCACCCAAATTTGGAGCTGTGCACCCAATTTTTTTCTGTGGGTGCTCCAGTGCACCAAAATATTTTGAAATTCGTAGGTTTACGTATGTAAAGATGTTAAACGTGAAATAGAATACAGCGTATTCTTAAGTGTCAGAAAAATAATAAAAACATTGTAGTAGCACTTTTCTTTAGAAATAAAACATATTAGCTTTTGCTAACATTCTACTGTCTTTAATATTTTATTTTAAGTGGTGCACCCAAATTTCTTTTTGTACACCCAATTTTTTAGGTTGGGTGCACCAGTGCACCTATTCCCAGAAATGGATTTGGAGCCCTGCACCGTGCAACCTCAATGTCACCATGGGAAACTGGTTCAATATCCCTGCCTGTACTGTGTGCAGTACTGTGGTAAAGCCCACTTTCAACTCATGCAGATGATGTGATTATAGGTCAAAGATGTTACATTCAGCCTTTTCATCATTTTATTACCTAGCCTTTCTGTTGTACATGTAGGTAAAGTCTTTTCTTTGTGGACAAAATTTGATATTTCTGCTATTAAGACACTACGATCATTGGGTTACAAAGTTGTTTAGTTATATGATGTAGAATTTCCCAATACTGCAGACTTTTAAGGAGTACTGTTACTGTATTAGTTATTTCTGTTATCATCATTATTTTTGTCTTCAAATTTAAAATAAAAATTCTTTAAAGTGGACAGTCTGATACTACAGAAGCTTCAAAACATTCCACCAGGTTACTGGTAGTTTTGCAATTATAACTAAAGAAGTTTAGAATTTAGTTTTAATGTTCATTCTGTGAAGAGTCCCCATGGGTACAGTATAGGGAACCTTGGGTACAATATAGGGCACCAGCCTGTCTGTACACATGTATCTGTATCTGTATAGCCGGTATAACCGCCTTTCGGCGTAACACACCAGCTTCACAGGCACGCGGCAGCTGGCTACATTACACCGATCGATTTGTTACACCTAACCCTTGAACATCTAACTCTAGACATTGTTTAAAGCTATCTAATGACCAAATGCCCCTTCTGTACTTGGTAACAGCGAGTTCCACTCTGCGATACTTCTAGGAAAGAATGAATTCTTGAACACCTCAATCCTCGGTTGATAACTCTGGTCTATAGTTCCGTGGAAAACCACAGCCCTGTAGCATCTTGCCCTAGTTTCCCACTTGATGTTAGATCAGTCCTTGATAAAGTGCATCAGGTGTCATCAGCAAGAGATCCCCAGCGCTGTATATACATGTACCACTGGGATCAATGTAAGTATACACGATACCAGTGTCAAATCTTTCCCATCTAAACCCCTATCACTTACTATACAGTGTGATTTCTTTTAAGGCCACACTGACTTAATTTTATGGATGACATCCTCTAAAGACCCCAAAACTAATGCGAGCGGGAGAAAAAAAATGCGAGCAGACGAAGGCCAGCAAAAGAAACGAATGCTGATAAACCACAGGAATTGTGAATTGGTATTGCGAATTTGTGACTTCTTTTACAACAAGCCGTCACATGCTGGCCTTTTGCAGTATTTATGAGTCGGCATCGTACGGAGTTTTAGTGTTCTGTGGAGCCTCTGTAGCCTGGGTGCCATTCTCCGTACTTACTGTACCACCCTATTGTCGGTAGCTACCATAGTCCATGGAGCAACAACTGGCTACATCATTCCCTTACCTCTGTGAGCGTATGAACTAGTTGCACTTTATTTTAGGCCTAAGTGTTCTGTGTCTTTATTTGGTATTCCTTGATGTGATAAGCACAATTAGCCGCTCCGCCAGCCTTATCTTCTGTCCCACTTAAAGGAGTGGAGTCGGTGTTCCTCTGATGACTGGGTTCTCTCATCATGGAAACCCGCTATCAATCTCGGTAAGGTTTGGCGTTAAATCCCAGACCTGTGAGTTTGAAACGCTGGCTTTATGATGGTATCTTTAGACTTGTGCAGAGCCAACTAAGACAGAGACCACTGGACATGGAGACTTTCCGTCCAAAGGGGAAGGTACATGTAACACAGACACAAATTTGGTTTGGTTTGGTTTGGTTTATTAAAGATCTCCATTAGTGAAGACGATCACTAGTCTTCCTGGAGTCTATTAAAATAATACAAAATATAACAACGGAATACAATAAGATTATACAAAAAAATTAACAGAAGACTAACATAAACTGAACTGAAAATCACTTTTAATTAATAATCAAAAATACATGTAGTAGAAATCAATTGCACAACGAGTTTTACAACCAAATATCTATTTGATTAACAGAGAAATTTTAGGGAGTAATGAACCATATAAAGAGTTTTTGTATGAAATTTCTCGTAAAAGTCGGTGCTTCAATAACTGACTGTTAACCTTGATGCAACGTTAACACTTTTCAAAGAAACGTGTTTTTCACTGTACCGTAAGGCTGTAGCTATCTAGCTATCTAATACAGAACATGGTCTTTACCTCAGCTAACTTCCACTGATTCATTCAATTCTTGTTGAACCAAGAAACCTCGGATGTTTTATCTGCAGGAGGTGGCGATCCGCGAGCCGTTCACATTACCAGACAATCCATGGCGTAAATGGTCCCGCGAAAAGGAGCCAAAATCGATATATATTAAGTCTTCTTTTTATCGCCGACCTTTTAAAACCCCGAGAGTATTTTCACCAAAAACTTTTTTTCTGGTCGTATTCACGGTATATTCAATATAGTGAAGTTAGCGTGACGGAGAAAGCCCCCGGGCTAAAGTGCGCCGTAAAATCGGATTCAGTGGACCGTTCTAGTCGGTTTGACTGCTGTTGGAAGGCCGGTATTGATTGGTTGGGGAGCCGTGAGCGCCATAGGGAAGGCTGGACGTGTGCAGACTGTACATAGGAGCGGAGGTATCTCGTACACTATCGCATCGTGATGATATCGCATGATGTTTTAAACGATTTCAATGATTTCTTGGCGCAGGACACAGATTGAGTAACACCTCCTTTTCAATTGGAGTCCACAAGATGCTGCGAAACATTTGACAGGCCACATCGATGGATTTTTTAGAAAACGAATCTTTTGACGTTTTGTATGTGTCTAGTTGTCTTTTAAATCATACTCTTATATCTTGCATCATCTGTAAACTTAAGTAACGAAAGTTTGTTAAATGAAAGCAGTTTAGGGCGCTCTAAATTTACATATTTGAACATATGTCTGGCAAAGATCTACAAGTACATCCTAGGCGTACAAACGCCATATTTTGCCTGTTGATATTAAAGCATCTCCATATGTAAGAACAAGTAGGGCAGATATACATGTAAGAAAAAAACATGTTCCAAGGAGCAAGGAGAGACCTTTACTTCTCGACACCTGTCAGCTATAGATCTTGTACCACCCTTGGCAGTGCTTATTCCGATCCATTTATGCAGACACTCTTTAAATCGACGAAAAAGCAGGCCTGAAAAAACTCTGAACTGCCCCTGGGCCTAAGAGGCAAGATAAGGCTCTCAGTCGGCATTGATTCCGACTGTCTGTGCCGAGAAGACCTGGCCGGACTTACTACAGGTGTCTGGATACGTCGCTCGGGAGTTTTACGCCTCAGCAATCGGAGAGGACGCTCCAAAGTGGAAGTGGAAACAACTTAGACCGACTCGACTTCGATTTTTCGTGACTTTGATCAAACACGGACGAGTCCGACTAGAAAGGCCTGTAAGGGCGATGTCTCCTGAAGATTGCACGGGCGGGGAGGCAACAAATGGAGGGAACATCTCAAGGGAGTCCGCATGCTTAGCACGTTTCCGGCTAACGTATCCTAAAAGCCTTTGAAAGGGTGTAAAAAGGGCCCGTGTTTGACAGTATATATTTCATCCCCGGCCTTTTTCAGCGCGGAAAATAGAGTGTTGTGCTATTTTAGGGCATCAAAAGCTTTTTAAAAGTCATTTGATATATTGTCCTTGCTGCTTCCCAACTATTTCTGTTGCATTTCCAAACCTATTTCCGTCGTGACAAAATGCATTGTCAGCGGAAAATCTGATCTCAGGTTATGACCTTATTGATATTCTTTTTAGAATGTCATTATTCATCAGTCCAGTGTGATTTTAACCAATTCATGACAGTTTATGAAGTTACTTGTGATGAAGTGGTGGATCGGTCAACTTGTCTGTAAGCGCTAAGAAGACCTCAAAACGTTGGTGTTCTCTTAAACCTGGTTGGCGCCAGTGCATCAGTCAGACCTATTCCTCATGTCACACAGTTGTTAGATTTAATCCCACACTCCATCTGGCATTTCGTTATCTATTGGAGGCGATACCACAAGGAAGTAGGCAGTTGGGAGTTGACTTGACACTGCCCATCCTTCACAACAGCTGGAAACGAGACTGCTGAGAATAGAACACTGCAAAACACGTCTATTTCGAAATACCATTTGAAAGATGTGAAGGGCAGAGCTTTACTGCAGGCCAGTGACCGATACACACAGTGTTTTACTGTACGTTACTGTAGTAACTGGATAACGGTGTTCACCGTTAGTCAGTATCTACTGGGCTGAGATGTTCTCCCCACATACTGAGAGAAACTGCTGAGAGTAGCACACCGCAAAACACGTCTATTTTGAAATACCATTGGAAAGATGTAAAGGGCAGAGCTTTACTGCAGGGAAGCAACCGATACACATAGCGTTTACAGTTACTGTAGTAACTGGATAACGGTGTTCACCGTTAGTCAGTATATACTGGGCTGAGGTGTTCTCCCCACATCCTGAGAGTAACGCTGGTAACAATTTTACTGTCGCCAAGATAACGGCATAGAGATGCTTATGTATGCAGGCAAGACCAGGGAGATGTACGAAGTCGTCTAATGAGGTGTGGTTACAATCGTCGTAGTCCGTCGGACGATTTTGATGCCGTAGTTAAACTGTTCAAGCAGTAACAGAACCAAGTGCCGACAAGGGTCCTTAACAAGACAGTAAAAGTTTTCAGGACATAGGCACGGCCATCACAAGAAGGCATCCATTTTGCGATCGTACAGCGAGCGTACGGTGAATGTGATAGAGCCCTTGTCATGTTTACCGAAGGAAAACATATTGTTTTTTCTCAGTTTCTTCCTCTTCTTCTCCAAACCTAAAAGGTCAGTGACCTGAACCAGACGTCTATCACCATGGTAACTAGTGTTAGGTTACATCATGTTGCAATTTTATAGCAGGAGGGATTTAGACTCCTGTCATATATATGAATATGTTGGAATAAGAATTAACAGAGCAGACTATATCCGGAGGTAAACATTATGCATTTGCTTTGCAAATGTTACCTTTCTAGTTACCAAGTACAACTTCTGTGGCAAAGTTTGCCACACGGCAGTGACGGTACTTTTGAAAAAAAAAATCTGTAAACTTTGCGGCATCAGTCCTATGAGAATAGGTTATGAATAAAACCCAGGTTTAAGCGTCAGATATTGACTTTATAACGGCAGAACAGTTCCCAAACTACCCGGTACAACTGCGGATCCATTTTACGAGATCGATGGAGATCATAAACAAACGTCCTTTATATTCGTTTGGACGTTTCTGATGCCAGCTGCAATGGAATCCGAAGTCCCCAGAGGGGAACACCATCTGTCTACGGACTTCACTCAGTAAGTTTTTCTAGATCACATTCAGGAAGCAAATGAGCTTTCTTTGTAGCAAAAATAAAAGTAATACAGCCATCCTTGAGCTCAATTGAGGTGAAGTATATGCTGCTTTTTCTTTTGTCTAGCTAGTGGTAGTGCGACGCGGCTTCGCTACTTCTACTCTTGATAAGTGTGCTGGGCTCTTTGACGTTCAGAGGTTTAACACTTGAGACTAATTCCTGAAGTTCCCCCTTACACGGCGCTGCCGGATTTACGTCACCATCTGAAGCAAGCAGGTGACCGACTAGTAGATCATTCGACGACTTAGACCCCGTTCATACCAGACTTTTAAAAACCGGTTGATACCGCTAACTAATTAGCGTAGGAAAACCCGGCTAAAACCCCTAGCGTTCATACCAGACTTTACGTGACCGGTTTTGTCAACATCCTGTCCGGTGAATATCCGGTTAATCGGCCATGATTGCAGTTTGAATAATAACCGTTCCTCCCGCTCTTCCGATTTTTGGCCTTTGCCTTCTTGTATGCCGTCTTCATAGCTACCTGACGTTACCTGTTACAACCTTGAGAACTTGTGTCTTTTAGAATGAATAGATCCTTGACGTGTCTCCGAATCCCATATCTTTATGTTCCATCCACATTGCCATAAGTGATTGTGATAGCAACAAAACACTACTCCAAGAACTGCACACTCTCATTGCGATTGAATGGCATTTTATTTGTCTACAAAGCACAAAGCACGTCTGCACTCCAAGTACACACCAATTACACAATAGTCATGTTACTACACTGCCTAACACAATTAAAGATCAGGCTACTGCACTCTACCAACAGTTAACACTGTATCAATGAACAAAATCACCATTCGTAATTAAGGCCCGGTCACACTGGCCGAACTTTGCTGGAGCGTTCCTTTAACGGTAGGGACGGGGGCCGAATTTCGACAACGCTCGTCACCGCGCCCAAAATGTGGGGGAAAAATAAAAACACGAGCGTTGACTTAGCGGTGTACCGCTGAAGCCGACGTTGCTTTAGCGTTGGTTTAGTGGTAGCGAACGTTGGTATAGCGGTGACGCAAGCGTTGGTATAGCGGCGTTCTGCGCATGCGGTTTAGCGGCATACCGCTTGTGACTACGGAGTTGAACGGATCGTTTTGTAGTAGTACAAGTTCTGTTCTGTGTGTGGGGGGACTTATAGCTTTAATAAACATCATTTTGTTAATCTATTCTTGACTACGTTATTTAATTAATGATGAAAATAAAACTTCCCCTAAAAGTTTCCCTGTAACCCCAATAAAGTGATTGCCCGGGTGACCCTTCTTTGAACATTTTACGTGTGGCCCCAAAATAATTGCACACTAGTGCACCAATCATAGCAAGTCTCTCAGCATCCAGGGTGATACAGTTTTACTGTAACTTCGAGCAAATTCGATATAGATGAGGCCTGAACTCAACGGCAGCTCGATTCCAAATGAGCACCTGGTCCATTTCTCACCGTACTTATAGCCAAATTCTGGTCCCGCTCCGACACGTCTATACCAACGCCAAACCAAAGTTCATTGCCGACATGGATCGCTGCTTCAACGCCTGACACCGTTCCAGCAACCCCGTGTCCGCTCGTAAAACGCTTGCAACCGCTCCAGCGAAGTTTGTGCAACGTTTGTGCAACGTTTAATCGCCGCCCGGGCAACGCTGGCGAAGCAGCGGTGGTCAAGCGTTCAAGATTTCTGCGTTGGCCTAGCGGACCCAAGCGTCCACGAACTTGCGTCTAGCGATGCCAAACTTTGACTGGGCGTTGGTGGAGCGGGGGTGAACTTTGCCGGAGCGGAAAATTTCCCCCTCCTCACCGCTCGCAATATTTTGTGCAGCTCAAAACTTTCGGAGCGGTGAGGAGGGCCCTCCAGAAACGTCAGCGGTGGCCGGGCGTACACGGCGTTGCTTTAACGGCGGCCAACTTCTGTTTAGCGGTGGTGAGCGGTTTCGAGCGGTGATGAATTTTATTCACCGTTCAAGCAACGCTCCAGCAAAGTTCCGCCAGTGTGACCGGGCCTTAACTACGATGATATTTCATAGTCTGTTGAATAATTGATATCGCAAACATCCACAAATATATATAGAATATGTGATTCCGTTAAACTACAAATCAAAGGTGTTCTGGACTATGTACACCTGATGCAGCTCGACTGCCTTATAAACTTTTTACTGATCAGTCAGACACCGTGGCAAACGCTGCATATTCAAGGCTAGATTTCTCCAAAAGGTTGCTTTCTTCTTCCGTGTGTGGTCTTGGAAAGTGGCTTGGCGTTTTGCATCATCATTAAACAAGCTTTAGCGCGTTGCTAGCTGCTTTTGGTAGCTGTTCACGTGTCCAACTCTCAAGTCCACGTGCCTTTAGATTGTGATCACTTGCAGGATATCTCACAGGCCTCTGCTGTTGATACAACTTACACCTTACATCGACGACTAGTTTTCTTTGAAAGTTTTACAAAGCAAGAACCAACGCAAGGCACTATACCATAGGGCGCCATGTGCACACGAGTTGGACGGTTGTTCCTGCAGTTTCGAGTTAAGTTTCGAGTCATGAAGTTGCTATTTTGCAATATTTTGTGTCAAGTACTTGGTGGTGGGCCGAGTTGACCAGGACTTGACCAGATTTGCGATGGGCCGAGTTGGTAATGGTCCGAGTCGTGCTGACTCCCAGTTTCAGATCCCAAAGAGCCACGGCGCGCATGCAATGTTCTACCCTCCCGTTCTGCCGATTACACGGTGTTCCTGGTGACAGTTTGGTGACTTTCGAACTGACTGACTGAGTCAGAAGTACTTGCTCTGTGACTATCTTCGTCCTTGCTTTTAGTGGAGACCTTAACCACGTGAGTTTGTCGGTCTGCACTGCGTCCAGACAGGTCGATGCATATGTTCAGACGTCTGTGGTCATCGTGGATGCGGAAGGCAATGACCTGCGGTTGTGTCATAATATAGTCAGTCTCTCGGGATATCTGTTAACGATGGCGGTCTGGTACGACATGGGGTATCCCTCCTCCTCGGCAGCGGCGGCGGGGTTGATGGTAGAATTCCGGGCCTTGTACTCTCCGAGGAACGGGTACCCTCCCTCTGGGTGAGTCGAGGAGTTCCGCATCTTGTAGCCTCCCAGGGAGTTGCTGGAGGGGCTTCGCGGCGCGTACGGACCGTCGTTGGAGAGGCTCCTGCAGGGGTAGCCGGCGTGGTCGTACGTGGAGCCCCGGGGAGTGGGCGGGGCGGAGAGACACGGGGCCGGGTACATGGCCCGCCTGGCCACGGCGTGTCGGCTTCGCGCCTTCTCCTCGTCATCGCTCATGTAGAGTCTGATGAACAGGTAGATGGAGAGGACTCCCGACAGTTCCGTCAGGCCGAACGACATGGCCGCCATGAAGAAAGACCAGCTGTACTGGTAGTGGAAGGACGAGTCGGCGTTCTTCTTGTCCCGGTGCATCACCTCGTCATTGATGGCGGAGATATACACGATTAGACCCACGACGGTGAACAGACCTGCAGCAATGAGAGCAACAACCGTTAAAATATCAGAAATGTTTCTAGTGGGGTCTTGTGGCGTAACGGCAGAGTGCTTGACTCAGAACCAAGAGATCCTGGGTTCGAGCCCTGACATGCCACCGATTATGTGATCATACCACCGAAAGGCACTTTAGACGACTTTCCTCACTTTGCTCAGGTGAAAATGAGTATTGTATTGCCCCCTGTGTTGGTGGCGGCATTAATCAATTGAATAAACTCGAGTGTGTCGTCACCACGTCGTGTGTTTACATATTGAAATAAATAAATAAATAAAAATATTCTCTGTTCCGTTCTGGTGACACGAGAACACATATTAGTCTCCACCAGACTTCTTTTGCGGGGTGCATAAATCGTAGAAATCGGCCTAAAAAGGGTATTAATTGGCCAGAGAAGATAGCCGGCCAGAGAAGCCTTGGCGGGGCAATG
>NW_017802514.1:562511-568412 GCF_001625305.1 Branchiostoma belcheri
GGAGCTTCTCTGGCCGGCTATCTTCTCTGGCCAATTAATACCCTTTTTAGGCCGATTTCTACGATTTATGCACCCCGCAAAAGAAGTCTGATGGAGACTTAACACATATGGTGACTGTAGTAACTGTTCAAGAACAATCCCAGTCAGCTGTGTGGTGTACTAGCCTCTACCAGGCTTCGGGAGGCGGATGGAAAGAGTAGAAATTTGGCCAAATAGAGGGATAACATGCTACTGGTGCGACAAACTATACTCTTTAGCGCACCAACTCCTGGCATGTCATCTCTCTATTTGGCCAAATTTGCACTCTTTCCAGCTGCCTCCCGAAGCCTGGCAGAGGCTATGGCATGCCTTTGAAAACATGAATTGATACCACAGAAGTCTATCACTTCTAATAGAAGCCAATTTCAGCTTATCACCCAGACGTACTCACTAGAATATGACCCTAGAACCTCACGCCTTTAGACGTAAACGAAGTTAATATGGATTTTAGATGTCATAAACGTCCTTATAAATAGGTGGAAATTGTCAACGTTTAAAATTCTTCTAGTAGTATTTGAATTTCTCACAGTAAGGCCACAGCAAGTAATTTTCGCACGATTTTGGAAGAATTTTGTTGCCCTCAGACGGTAGTCAACATGCCGAAAATGGGAAAGAAATTCTTTTACCATGCCGGAACGTGGATGGCAGATAGATATAAAGAACAATGCTCTGATTTATTGTTTTGTCTTTTACTTTGATGTAGTGAGGCATTTCATTCCTTTTATATATGATGTTCCTACTGAATCGAAAACGTGTACAATGATTGAAAACGTTTAATTTTCAAAGTTGTTTCAGTGACAAATGGATGTTGTAATAGTTGGCAGTAAGCATAGTTTAACAAGGTGTCAAAATTCGAAAATGTAGGAATCTTGTTTTTTCGCCCTATCGCATTAGATTTGGAGTCTGCGGAGGATGTGATCCATAAAATTTACCTGCTGTGGCCTAATTAACAAATCGCTAGGCGCTTACTTCTCAGTTTAGTTTCATAAGACCCACAGATTAAAGATTAGATGTCTTCTTTGTTCAAAATAAATGAGAGAATTCAGATCTCCAACAAATCCCATTCACTCCCCGACAGTCTCGTACATGTAAGAAAAACAGCCGTATTAGTTTCTAAATGAAAGCGAAGGTCGCCATTCGTCTTCTGTATAATCAATGGGCCGGTCGAAGTAAGCCCCCCATCGAGGACTAATTCCAACTTTCACTAAAGATTTAAGCGTCAGATATCAGCAGAGAAGCAATAAATATCTCTATATAAGACCTTTTCATAAATTGCGAAATCTGCGTTTTTATCTAACATGAATCCCGGGACGCTATTTGTAATATAAAAACTGGAAGACTAAGAAAAGACTGGAGTCACTGAAGGCAATACTAAAAACACCCTGGAATGATGGTGATGATAATGATACAGTATAGTTCAATCTATTTGCTGGCTTCTTCATGATATTTCTTACTCTGATATTAAGTCTTATCGTAGGTTCTTTTATCCCCAGAAAATTCACTCTAAAAATGCTGAACTGGCTCTGCTGTGCCAACCTCACGTAACCCAATATGTTTCTTATATCATATGCCACAGATACGTTGCAATCTATTTGCTGGCTTCTTCGTGATATTTTTTACTCTGATTTTAAGTCTTATCATGGGTTCTTTTATCTCCAGAAAATTATCTCTAAAAATGCTGAACTGGCTCTTTTGTGCCAACCTCACGTAACCCAATATGTTTCTTATATCATATGCCACAAATACGTTGCAATCTATTTGCTGGCTTCTTCGTGATATTTCTTACTCTGATTTTAAGTCTTATCATGGGTTCTTTTATCTCCAGAAAATTATCTCTAAAATGCTGAACTTGCTCTGCTGTGCCAACCTCACGTAACCCAATATGTTTCTTATATCATATGCCACAAATACGTTGCAATGTATTTGCTGGCTTCTTCGTGATATTTCTTACTCTGATTTTAAGTCTTAATCATAGGTCCTTTTATCCCCAGAAAATTCACTCTAAAAATGCTGAACTTGCTCTGCTGTGCCAACCTAGCGTAACCCAATATGTTTCTTACATCATATGCCACAAATACGTTGCAATCTATTTGCTGGCTTATATACTCTCCAAGCAGAGGTAGGGTCGCTCGGTATTTTGGCAGTATTTTCGCGTTTTTAATACGTCTTTCTACTTTTACGGTTTGTAAGGGGAGGAAGACCAGAGAAAAACCGTAAAAGTATAAAGACGTATTAAAAACGCGAAAATACTGCCAAAATACCGAGCGACCCTACCTCTGCTTGGAGAGTAGGCTTCTTCGTGATATTTCTTACTCTGATTTTAAGTCTTATCGTAGGTTCTTTCATATCCCCAGAAAATTCATATAATATAATATACCACAAATACGTTGCGTTTTCAGTCAAGTATGGATGGGTAGAATAATGCCATAGCCTCAGGACAGAGATTAAGCATTCAATTACTTACGTTATCATTTGCACAAGACAAAGAGGCGGGCTTGACTCTGAGCCTTGAACTTGAAAGCCCGCTCAGCGGTCCCTAAGCGTCTCTCTAATTCACGCACGCCAACAACAAAATCAATTGAGCTTTACTCTGTACTGAACTTACTAAATATCTTTTTTCATCATCCTCCGCTTTTTGCCATTTCCCTGGCAGAAAATCGATACAGCATAAAGCTGTTGCATTACGGGAAAGGATTAACAATGACAGGGGTCCAATAAGTTTTAAACAACCATTCATCAAGGCACGTTCTACCGGAGCGCAACTTTGAACATCGCCCAAAAGGAAGCGACGAATCGTGGATGACAAATTAGAGGCTTACTGTACTCCAGTTTTTTTCTTGGCATGCATACGTATAGGAATGATGAACTAGTTTCCTTCTTGTTCCCTTCGAATGTGTGATTACTATCTGTGTAGGTATTTCACGGTTTCGTGCGTAATTTTATGGCGCGTTTGGTAAGGAAATGTTTCCGTTATAGTTCAGGCTCTTGACAGTGAAGGGTCATAGGCACGCCTTTTGACTTGATGACGTTTAATCGTACATTTCATAAGGCCACGCCGTCTTAATTTTCTGGATGACATCCTCTGAAGACCCCCCAAAGTAGTGCACGCGGGCGAATAAAAAAAAATTCCGTCCAAAAATAAAAATGCTACAAAACCACAGGAATACAAAGCTGTTATTGTGAATTTGCGGCAGTACATAGCGACGTATACGACAAGCTGGTACATGCTGGCTTTTTTTCGGAATTTAGGAATCGGCACTGAATGTATGTACTGAGTTTTTGAGTCGTGCAGCTTCGGTAGCGTGGGTGCCGTCCTCAAGAGTTACCACCTCCGTATTGTCGCTAACTACCATGGACTACCTAGGCCTAGAGCCAGGCCAGAGCCTCGAAGGATATGATTTTTTTTTTTTGAGAACAGGCAAAAATCAATGCGCGCGTAGATGTCATCCATAAAATTAAGTCGGTGTGGCCTTATGAAAAACAAGAAACATCAAAACATCAAAATTAAGGAACATCTTATATTTCATTGAAACCCAAACGGAAATGATGTTTAGCTAAATAAATAAACGAAGCTAAACGTTCCAGATTATATATTAGTCTATATTATATCCTTCTTTTTATTTCTGTCGGGGCAAAATTGACCCCTCGTATCAGTAAAAGGCCAAAAGTAAATTAGATTTACGTAACCCGCATCCCGTGTGCACGACGGACATTTATGGTCCAGTTATGACTCTATGTCTATAATTGGGTTCGTGCACTATGGGACATCTCTCTATAGCATAGCCTCCGTACGTAGCAGGCTTATAGAACTGGGAGTTTGGTGGTCTTCGGCTGTTTTCTGATTAGCCCAGTTCTAAAAAAACGGGGGTAATTCAACCAGGCCGGCTATGTTGTCTATATGCAATCAGGAAATAGCACATAAAAGCTCCCAAAGACCCTGAAGACCTCAAAACCCCCCAGTTTTTGGCATGCTATGGAGGCTACTGTAGCAACCCTTGGTCTAGAACGTGCTTTGTGCATGTGCAAAAGTGTAATAAGGATGTTGTTAATTCTATTCTATTCCCTTTTCTTTTTGTACTACTAGTATATGTTCAATAGCCATTGCCACACATTGTACCATGTACAACTGTCGTGCAATAAAGTTCTAAAGTGCATGAACAAGTAATTTGCATAGCGAAGGTTGGAGGAGAAACGTCCTGTATGTGAAAACAAGAAGTCGAGGATCTAATACCTCCGTGCGTGTTGTGAATCTATCGGTTCGTTCATACTCTCCAAGCAGAGGTTTGGGTTTTGGTTTATTTGTGGCGTGTTTTTAGACTATTTTATCGGGCTTTCTTTTTTGCACTGGTATCTTTTTTTTACGCCAACCCAACAGACACAGCCACAAACAGACACACCGAAAACACACAGGTAATAGTCATTTTATACCATTTTCTGAAATAGAAAATATTGCACACATTTTTTTAGAATAGCCCACAAGTACGTATTCTTAACAGGGCACATTGGATCTCGGCTTAACTGAAGTATTTCTGCAGAATTCCCCACACAATTACCGTAGTTACCGCTTATAAGATGGGCGATGGAGGAGCCAGGTATAGGTACGGAATACGTAATACGCCTGTTTCAGTGCGTACGGCGTTTAGGCCACAGCACGTAAATTTTATAGATGACATCCTCCGCAGACTCCAAATCTAATTCGCGCGGGCGAAAAAAAACAAGGCGGGCCGAAAAAAACAAGGTTCCTATATTCTCAAATTTTCACTTAATAAAAATTGTACAAACGGTTTTGATTCAGCGAGAACATCACATATACACAGCTAGTATCACATATCACTACATCAAAGTAAGAAACAAAACATCAGAAATCAGAGCCTTTTCTAATCTCCTCTCTTCATAGTTATCTGCCATCCACCTTTCGGCATCTTTGCCCATTTTCGACATTGTGACCACACAGAAGGCAACAAAATTCCTTTTTTTTCTCTTCTTCCAAAATCAGGCAAAAATTACCGCGCGCGTTGATGTCATCCATAACTAGAGTTCCACGATCTCATACCTTCGCCAAATGATGTTAGCCTTTATGAGTAAGAAATTATAGATTAATCTCCGTGATTGTGCAAATAGGATCCTATATTTGCATCAATTATATCTGTTGATCATATTCTACACCAGAAGACAGTCTTATCTTATCAAAGAATGCCATTAAAGCATTTCCTCATAAATTATGCAAATGAGGTCCTTATTTGAATAAGTTATGTTTAATTATGTTCACCTTCACATAACTTTTAAATATCCCAAGTATGAAATTCCAGGCAGTTACCACTATGTAAATATAACATTTTCTCATTAATTATGCAAATTATGTCTTCATCTGCATAATCGATATCTGCCTGTATTTCTGCCGTTCTTAATTACATATGTCACAAGCTTGAATAGTCCTATCATGGAATGCAGCTGATTTATAGAATTTCCTCATTAATTATGCAAATTACATTAATATATGCATAATTATAATATTATTATGTTAAGCATCACTTCAGCTACCTACATGCCAAAAATCACGACGATCCATCAATCGGTTCTAGAGTTATCCGCCTTTAAATATTTTTCAACTAACGCCCCTGCAGTTCCAGAGCAAGCCGCTAGGGAGACCAAACTCACATCACTTCTTCCCCAGCACAAGAGCTACCCACCATCCAAATTTCGTCACCCTAGCATGTCTAGATCACGAGATATCAAAACCGGAAGTTCAGCTGCAGTACTATAACAAGCCGCTAGGGGGTCCAAAATTTAATCAGTTCCACGTCTCATGAAGACCTATCCACCTACCAAATATCAAGACAATCCATTTTTAGCCTTCTTGAG
>NW_017802514.1:568432-661732 GCF_001625305.1 Branchiostoma belcheri
TTCTAATGGGGCCGTTTTCCCCCATGAAACCGTGTATACGACCCATTCTGAACACCGTATGGAAGATTAGAGTAGGTTTAACAAGCAAAACGGGCGGTCTAAATGAAGCCATTTCACGTAGTGTTGTGTAAAAAGTAAATAACGTTATGAAACTAGCTGTAGGAAACATGAAATACTACTAGCTATGTTAGCATCGAGGGACTCATTCCTTGTTTTGTAGCTCCTACAAGACTTATTGCCTTTTAGTCATTATCGTAAATAGATGCTTCTGCACTGCGAGTTTCTCCCCAAACAACTTTTGAGGGTGTGTGAAGTAGGAGTTGTTCGTGCGTCGCAGATCGTGCAGAGGAATACGTATATCTCCAATGGGAAATTCGCGGCATTTATAAAAGGTTCTAATAGCTTCGCAGTTAACGTCCCAGGACATTACGGAGAATTACAAGGACCACAGAGCACTTTAAAGTCTCTCTCGTAAGTTAACGCGATCACTCGTGTTTGAGGCAAAACTCCTCGTTACTCGGTGAGTAGGTTATTTAGCAGGAAAAGGTCTGCTAACTGGAGGATCCTTGGAATATATCAGTATGGGAGTATGGGCAAAGGATAAAAATCATGTTTCGGGGATGTGCGCTCTTTTCGTTCTAGATAGTTGTGAAAGGATGCTCGACTCGGAACCAAGAGGTCCCGGGTTCGAGTCCTGACATGCCACCGATGTTGTGCCCTTGGGAAAGACACTTAACACGACTTTCCTCGCTTGTCCCCTGTATTGGTGGCGGCATTAATATAAGTTGAAAAAAACTTGACTGTGCCGTCATCTCGTCTTGTGATTACATGTTGGAATATCAAAAAATTATACAAAATTCAGGGATGGGAGTTTTGATTCACGCTTCAACTAGGTCTCTTATGAATCCATACTTTTTTCGAACGTCTTGTAAAATACCTTCATTGTAAAAGTGGCTGTACTATAAGTTGTGCCTAACTTGAGTTCGTAGTCACTTTGTCTGTGTCCTTTCATTTGTATTCATTACTGTTTTTCTGAATAAAAAAAGATCCATACAGAATTTCTTCGTCCGGGGGGAAAGATTTAAAGATTTGTGCAGCAGTCTCACAGTGCAGAAGATGTATAGTTGCTGGCAGTCTCGCCACTGCGACAGGCACACGCTTCGTTAAGCACGGTTTCTTTGGGCCTGACAGGGACACTTGTACTAATCTATCTCTGTGAATCAAGGGAACAACATACCACCAAACTAGAAAGGTAACATTTGCAAAGCAAATGCATAATGTTTACCTTCGCATATGGTCTGCTCCGATTAATTCTTTCTCAAACACATTCACACATAAAGTGACAGGAGTCTAAATCCCTCCTGCAATAAAATTGCAACATGATGTAACCCAACACCAGTTACCATGGTGACAGACATCCGGTTCTGGTCATTGACCTTACTTGTTTGGAGAAGAAGAGGAAGAAGAAACAGAGCAAAAACAATATGTTTTCCTTCTGCGAAGATTAACATAAATATGAGGGGAAAGTCATCGACTTATGAAGTAAACGGTTGCACGAAAAACTTTCTAGTCAAACTCTAACAAGTGTTTTGTCTTACTTTCGACAACATCCCGTCTGATTGTAATGTATTTATTAATCAAGCTATCTATATTCCCAGGCAATTAATTCGAAATTTTCCGGCAACATAAACTACAATAGAATTATGTTTTTCTAATAACTTTACACCAGATTGGAATGAAAGCCGAGGCCAAATCTTCCCAACAGGCTTCCTTATATCATTTACCGTGAAATCATAGTTCCTTACTGAATTACAAACGGCTTAGTGTAACACAGGGTGAGACCTTCATAGTCCCAAAACAGATTAAACTTCGGTTCCGTGTAGCGGATCGGTTGTCGTTGAGTAGCTCTGTATCTCTATATTGCGCATGATTTACATTCATTTTGTTGCATGTATTGATGCATACATTTATTACTCCGTCATGCAGAGGTGTTTGAAACGCTTAAAAGCCTTGGCTTATATTTTTGACGTGTTTTAGGTGTTTGCCTTACGCCAGCGAAACGGGTGGCATAAAGGATACGTCCTTGCCAATTTGATAACGTCTTTCAGCCACCAAAAGATCTGCTTGGAGATGGTTTGGTTTGATTTTCTTTTAATGCCCTCGATCATAATAACGTTAATGATCATTCTGACATACTAGTACTCATTTTCATCTGAGCGAAGTGAGGAAAGTCACGTAAACTACAATAGAATTATGTTTTTCAAATAACTTTGCACCAGATTGGAATGGTGTAAAGTGCCTTTCCCAATGGAACAAGGTCGGTGACTTGGCAGGATTCTGAACCAGGGACCTCTTGGTTCTGAGCTGAATGTTCTGCCGTTACGCCAGATAATCTTAAGATGACAGTACTAGTGCCATACAGTTCCGGCCAAACTCCCCCCGGGCCCAACTTCCTCCGTAGCGGTAATTTAGATAGGCGGGCGAAGGGCTCTTGGCTGCCGAAGGAAAACGGCTAACAGCCCGATACTAGTCTGGCACCCAGGGTAACAGTTCCATGACTAGTCTGATCGAGAAGTCTCGGTCCTTACCGGAGAGGATGAAGAGGATCCCGGAGGCGAAGGCGTTGAGCTTCCGTCTGGGGTTGACGTGTCCGATGGTCGACACCACGCAGCCGAGAAACGTCATCCCCAGACTCACTACCGGAAACGGCATGGCGGAGGAGATCACCCCTACAGGAACAGGAAGTGACGACATAAAAGACAAAGTTAGCGGACAGTAAGTGAAGACGTAAAAAAAGTTAGCGAACAGGAAGTGACGACACAAAAAGCAAAGTTAGCGGCCATTCGAACACGAATAAGGGCAACCAGTTGATTCCTAGTGTATTGTCTGATTGCCCTTGTACTTAGTGTTTTGTCTGGTTGCCCTTGTACTTAGTGGTTTGTCTGGTTGTCCTTGTACTTAGTGGTTTGTCTGGTTGCCCTTGTACTTAGTGGTTTGTCTGGTTGCCCTTGTCCTTAGTGGTTTGTCTGGTTGCCCTTGTACTTAGTGGTTTGTCTGGTTGCTCTTGTACTTAGTGGTTTGCCTGGTCGCCTTGTACTTAGTGGTTTGTCTGGTTGCCCTTGTACCTAGTGGTTTGTCTGGTTGCTCTTGTACTTAGTGGTTTGTCTGGTTGCCCTTGTACTTAGTAGTTTGTCTGTTTGCCCTTGTACTTAGTGGTTTGTCTGGTTGCTCTTGTACTTAGTGGTTTGCCTGGTCGCCTTGTACTTAGTGGTTTGTCTGGTTGCTCTTGTACTTAGTGGTTTGTCTGGTTGCACTTGTACTTAGTGGTTTGTCTGGTTGCCCTTGTACTTAGTGGTTTGTCTGGTTGCCCTTGTACTTAGTGTTTTGTCTGGTTGCACTTGTACTTAGTGGTTTGTCTGGTCGCCTTGTACTTAGTGTTTTGTCTGGTTGCCCTTGTATTTAGTGGTTTGTCTGGTTGCACTTGTACTTAGTGGTTTGTCTGGTTGCCTTTGTACTTAGTGGTTTGTCTGGTTGCACTTGTACTTAGTGGTTTGTCTGGTTGCTCTTGTACTTAGTGGTTTGTCTGGTTACACACATGGCCCAAACTTCTCATTGATAAAGAATGATTCAAACAAACAAACAAACAAACAAACAAACAAACAAACAACCAAAGTATAGGAAATTAAGTTAATTAAATTCTGAAGTATGAAATACGAGCGAAAATCATATAATGAGACAAACGTCAGATTCTTTCAAATTGGATGATAACGTTATCTTTAGAACATCCTTTTAAGTGACGGTTTGGATACTCGTGATTAAGACTTTCTGCACATACGTGGCGCACTTTAACACTTCAACTACATCCATAAATGCAGATGGGTGCACCCCCAAGCTTTTAAGACATGATCTACTACAAAACAATACGGTTTAAGAGTATCTCATTTCCCCATCAGACTGCCGAGCCGCACGTTCCTCCGGGACATGTCTCCCCGGCTCCTGCGCTCCCCTGACCCGCACAACCCTGACCCGTGACATACGGTACCTGACGGATATGGGCGCTGATACATCAGCATTTATTCTCTCATATACTTCCCATGTACTCCGATCTTTGATGTAACGATTGGTGAGCTTAACCGTTGATTGCCTGCGCACCGTGACACAAATCTATGGTTATATTGATCGCATCTACAGCTATATCAGCAGGAGGCGTTGTGACAGATATCTGCGTGGTCAATATGGCATACCGACGAGCGGTATAGCAGTGGGAACGCTGGAGGAATTGGTTTTAACCCCAATTTGTTTCCTTTCTCGCGCCTTTTTTGCCATTCTGTCATCAATATGTCTAACTTTCGATCTAGTTTGTCATTTCTACTTTCTAGCCCTCTGTATTATCACCATCAGAATGTGAAATACATGTTCCAATTAGTATGCTGTGTTGTTGTAGATTTATCTTGTAAAGATTAGAATTCGTCCAATTGTCAAAATTTAAAAAATCGAGTCAGCTGAGCAAAAGTTAGACAAATTGTCCAGTTCCACCCCAGCTATAGTTCTCGCCGATGCAACTAAACAATACGCATTCGAATCAGAGGAACTTGGCCTCCACCAGGCGTTTCTACGAAAATACTGATCGTAGAATTCGGCAAAAGGGAGAGTAAAATTGACCAGGGGAGTCAGTCCGCGGAAGGTTGGTTCTTTCTCAAGTTTCTGCTGCGCGGCCAGTCAAAACCCCAAGGTGGCCCTGGCAAATATTCTCCTATATATATATATATATAGCAAGCGTAGTTAGTCTGGTAGAGACTTTAAGAACTAGCTAGAGTCTGGAACAAGCCCAAAACCTAGACATCTTGTCGACCATGTGGGCGTCACTCAAATAATTGTCACTCGAAAAAAAAAAAGATCTCGCACAATCCAATTAAGATCGAATCATTTGGTAGCAGCAGGCCATAGGAACTAGAGGGAGGACCCCGACATCTTTGGTCGACTGATTCTGAAATGAAAAGTTCTCTGGGCATATCTGCCGCCATATCATTTCAGACCACAGGGGAAAAATATTGTTTCTTTCTCGCAATATGAAAGTCTGGCAAGTCATTTTGAAAGTCGACTGGAGTCCCGGTGGAACATATCCCAGGGATTGTGATTTCATCAAAAGTTGTGATAACTCTTTCTGTCCGTGGTTAGAATAATCCCAATAAAATCATATCTTCCCACGCTAGGGTCTCTAGGTATTAGAGCTTTCATACAGGCATTCAGCATGCACAAATTAACGTGTATTGTCTGATATATTCTTGTCAGAAACGCTGGGTCAGTGACTTGGGAAAGGTTCTACTTTCGTAAGTTCGATGAGCGATATCTGATATCATATGTAGGCCCTGTGGACGAAATTCAAAGATAGCCGTTCTCCAAATTGACAAGCCATCACAGGAACATGAGATTGATATTGAGCGCGTTGTTTGTAATGGCTCCGGCATGGGGCAAGATGGAGGATAGCATTTCTGGGCAGTCAGTCAAAAAGTCGTCTGAAAACAGGGCGGTTAGAGTAATGCCTGGGTTAAGCCAATAAAATCATATCTTCCCACGCTAAGATCTCTAGGTATTAGAGCTTTCATACAGGCATTAGGCATGCACAAATTAACGTGTATTGTCTGATATATACTTGTAAGAAACGCTGGGTCAGTGACTTGGGAAAGGTTCTACTTTCGTAAGTTCGATGAGCGATATCTGATATCATATGTAGGCCCTGTGGACGAAATTCAAAGATAGCCGTTCTCTAAATTGACAAGCCATCACAGGAACATAAGATTGATATTGAGCGCGTTGTTTGTAATGGCTCCGGCATGGGGCAAGATGGAGGATAGCATTTCTGGGCAGTCAGTCAAAAAGTCGTCTGAAAACAGGGCGGTGGGAAATTTTGGCGCCAACCGGTCGGATCAGACAACGCCGGGACTCTCCACATCCAAACTTTATCGCGGCGCTCTGACTTTTCTGTTCTATAGGAAAAATTGATTTCTGTGTACAGCTGAATTAGCTGATAGATCAAAAGTCATGCAATAACCCGGGATTCCGGAGAGAAGCACAGGGATCAATTACGATCCTATTTAGATTTAGGTTTGACGTCACGCGGACTAAAAGGCTTGACCTGTCTCAACATAAAGGCCCGCTCATAAACGTTTGGTTACGGTCGGATAAAGGCGCCAACTCACAACTGGGAAAGGTGTGAACTTTGT
Source organism: Branchiostoma belcheri (assembly GCF_001625305.1). NCBI lineage: Eukaryota > Metazoa > Chordata > Leptocardii > Amphioxiformes > Branchiostomatidae > Branchiostoma > Branchiostoma belcheri. The sequence continues at coordinate 574,657 of NW_017802514.1, forward strand.
GAGAGGAAAGTCAAAGTTTTTGTGTATTTGCTTGTTTCTACCAGACCCTTCTGCTTGCAGAAAGAAGTTCGTAGTAAACTAGAAAGGTAACATTTTCAAAGCAAACGCACAATGCTTACCTTTGCATATGGTCTGCTCTGTTAATTCTTACTCAAACACATTCATATATATGGTGACAGGAGCCTAAATCCTTCCTACTATAAAATTGCAACATGATGTAAACCAACACTAGTTACCATGGTAACTGACAGCCTGGTTCAGGTCGTTGACCTTTTTAGTCTGGAGAAGAAGAGGATACGTAGCAAAACGATATGTTTTCCTTCGGTGAACATGAAAATGAAGAAATGAGGTGAACACTTTACCAGAGGGGTAGTCTGGTCATAGAATAACGTATGTTTAGTTGCAAGCAGACTGATGACCGTGTATTGCCATTATCAGTGAATGTAGGCATTGTGCCAAACTCTAAAATGAAGCACCATCGTGTCGTAATCAGTCATTCTGAAGTGCGGTGACCCATAACTATGATAGAAGGTTCTCAGTGTCGCGTTCAGACCAGGTGACTGCAAACTGTATCTAAGGCCACAGCAAGTAATTTTTATGGATGACATCAGCGCACGCATTAATTTTCGCCTGACTTTGGAAAAAAAAACAAGAGATTTTGTTGCCTTCTGACAGTGGTCACCATGCCGAAAATGGGCAAATATGTCTGTTGCCATGCCGGAAGGTGGATGGCAGATAATCATGAGGAGAGAAGAAAAGGCTCTGATTTCATGTTTTGTTTCCTACTTTGATGCAGTGATATGTAATGTAGACTGTGTATATGTGATGCTCCCACTGAATCAAAAGCATTTGTACAATGATTGAGCCAAAATTTTGAAATGTAGGAACCTTGTTTTTTCGGCCCGCCTTGTTTTTTTTCGCCCGCCCGCATTAGATTTGGAGTCTGCGGAGGATGTCATCCATAACATTTACCTGCTGTGGCCTTATTCACGACATCAGACTCGAGTCTCACGACGTAAGAGACAAACGACGATGGATTAACTGTACAGAGACATACACTGATGTGGTCTGTCAATTGTAGTTTAGAGTTTATTTACTGCTATTTTACAGCCATGAACAGTTATTACTATTATTGGAATAGTAGCCTGCCGTACTCACTCATGATGGAGTCAGTGGTGTACTCCCTGGGACCGTAGTTTTTACCCAGAGGTGGGCCGAACGTCGAGATCTTCGCGCACCCGCTTCCGTTAGCTGCAAAGGCGGTAAGAAAAAATCATTTTAGAAACTAACTGGCTAACCAACCAAACAACCAACCAACTAACCAACCAACCGATCAACCAACCAACCAACCAAACAGCCAACCAACCAACCAACCAACCAACCAACCAACCAACCAACCAACCAACCAACCAACCAACCAACCAACCAACCAACCAACCAATCGTACAACCAATCCATCCTTTCGTTTCCCTATCCATCCATTCACCCAACCGTCCATCCATCCATCCATTCATCCTTCAATCCATCCATCCATCCATTCATCCTTCAATCCATCCATCCATCCATCCCCTTCAATCCATCCATCCATCCATCCATTCATCCATCCATCATCTATACAAACATACATACATACATACATACAAACATACATACATACATACATACATACAAACATACATACATACATACATACATACATACATACATACATACATACATACATACATACAAACATACATACATACATACATACATACATACGTACACACATTGACACTTTCTTGCCAATTTGGTACTGTCTTGCAGCCATCAAAAAATCTAGCTTGGAGATTAGCATTTTCCTCTATGTTTGAAGTCAGGACTTACAAGTTACTGCCGTCACTTTAACTGAAGATGTTGAGCGGCTACCTCCTGCGTACATCCTATCAGCAAAGTTTTTCTTGTGACATCTTACAGGAAGATTTTACAGCCTGTATGTCTGTCCGGGGAATTCCTTCTTTGTGAACAGTAGTTCAGCGCCGAGGTTCACTAATGGCGAGAGCTGGGAGTTCTTTGTACGGTCTAATTATGGTGGTTTCAGAAGGAATTTCTGAGTGCAGTACCGCGGTGTTAATGGCTTCACTGGGGAAAATAGACGCATCTAGCGATCTCTATAAATTGGTGGGGCACGACTCGAGTGTAATAAAAGCTCACCAGGAGTCGTTGAGGTATTATTTACGCCTTCTCAGTACTGCTGCGTTCAAAGTGATGCTGGAGACGTGCAGTTATAGGAATCAAGATGAGCTCTTTCGCTCGGAATATTACGTTAATGGACTGCAGTTGTTGAGCACTTACTAGTTTGTTCAGGTCACGGTGAAATGTATTCTATGTATACATGTGTCAAAATGGATGTAGATTGAAATAGGCATAGCGCATGAAGCCAACGCAGCATGGCACAGGGAAAATAACAGTATTTTAGGAAAGCTGTGCTTATAAAAGTTCAACATTCTATCGAAGTAACGGAAACGAGTTGGACGATTACTTGAATCACGAAAGAATCGCTAGATCACCATGATAAGATAAAGCTGAACCATTTGGCTGACTGATATACTACAGATAAAGTGAAGATAGCTGTTAAGATATAGTCATCAGTAACTGGCTTAATCACGCTTCTAGTAGCCCTCCCACTGGTCGGGTCCCTTGTTCTACCTTTATAGCCAGTCTCCTGGTGTAAAAGTGACCCGTCTACAAACTCCGAGGAGTCTTTTTAAAACCCCTGTAGGAGGAGTCACATACTTCAGTCGTGGCAGACCTTTCCTGGTACTTTTAGGTTAATCGCCCTGTCCCTAATGGCCGTGACTAAAAGCGTTTAGAAAGCAGAGGCAACCTTCTCTCTTCAGGCCACAGCGCAGCATGCTAGCACTAGGCGTAAAACCAGACCAGACAAAAACTGTGTTTTTATTATTCCGTCGTAAATAGGTACGGGGGAAAACTACCAAGCAATAGCATGACTAATTTATTGCTTCATGTGTCGTGTCACGCCGATTTGCTAAAAGCGGACACACATGAAAAGTTGGTCAAACTTGTGTTCCAAATGGCTCGCCATATAAAAGACGTGGGTTGTTGTACCAGACACGATACCACGCACACTGACACCGCCGGCTGCATATCTGCTTACTTTAATTTTCACCATCGCACACACTTCAAAGAAAGGCCGTGTTCGGTGTCTTGTGTCGTCTGCAGGGGCATCCATCATAAACTGTAGCGGCAGTGGTGCGTGTCTCTCCCCGGTAGTACAGGGGAGATGGAACGGTGCCGGAATAACGCGAAGTACGAGAATATCCGCTAACTCATATTTCACCACCCTCTTGTCAACGGTTTCTGCCAAGTTTTCAAGATCCCGTACTGACCTCTGACACATGCTGACCCGAACGGAAGGTAGATGTTCCAATCGTCCATTCATCCTGTTGCTATTATCAACAAGAATTCGGAGGTTTCATACCTCCATGAAATATGAAGAGTTTATGCAAATGTTTTTGAGGCATTTGTCTCATTCAAAAATAAGATCATAATTACTATAATCTAGTTAGATTTATGGGTTTCTAAACTATTTTGCTTGTGACATTCCTATCTTTTGGCAATATTCTGCTGCAGTACCAAGGTCAGCGAACAGGAGGCCCGTATTTGACCTTGACCTTTGTCTTCCTACGACCTACCAGCATACCAAATATCACCACAATCCATAAAGGCGGTCAGAAGTTACAAATGTACTTAAACACAAACACACACAGACAGACAGACAGACAGACACACGTGCACACACACACGTGCACACACACACACACACACACACACACACACACACACACACACACACACACACACACACACACAGACACTCCAAAAACAATACCTCCATTTTTCATGGAGGTAACAACACATGCTATGCAGCACTGTAACGGGCCACTCTCTCTCTCCTGGCAAAAAACAACGCCAACTTTTAGCTGTAGTTTTCTCATCTCACGATGTATCACATTTTTACGTCGGCACTCGATTCTTCAGCCTGCGGCACTGGTTTGCCTCCCTGATCCTCTTCAGTTGGATACTATCTCTGAAGCTTCTGCTATATTATCTACAACACATGCCATACTGCACTGTAAAAGTCTACTCTCTCTCCTGGCCAAAAGCAACGCCAACTTTTAGCTATACTACAGTTGTCTCATCTCACGATGTATCATATTTTACATCGGCACTCGATTCTTTAGCCTGCGGCACTGGTTTGCCTCCCTGATCCTCTTCAGTTGGATACCATCTCTAAAACCCCCGGCTATCCCAATCTATAGCTGCGCACAATTACAATAACTTTGTGATTTGTGGCATCAAAAGTTTTCATTTTACGGTAGGACTACCTGTAAAGGGGAAATGGCTGCAGGAGAGAATGAATCAAAAACTGTATTCCATAAAAGCAGCATAAGTGAATGTATAGATGGCACGCAGTCGTGAGAAGAAGGATCAAATGTTTACGGGTATCTGGGGACAAAAGTACGTGCGTCAGTTGTGCATGATAAATACTGAATACGTCAGAAGTTAGTAGCGTTCTAAGCCGGGCCTCCCGGGCGGTATGGTATAGCATCTGCCTAAGCCAGGGGATAAAAGTTGGGGTTTGACATTGGCACATGCGGTTTCCTGGCGTTCCCTAGATAGATACTAGGCAATGTCGTCACTCATACTCTCATGTATTGTAAAATTATCATTTGGTAACTATATCCACAGGCGCGCTCCAGAAATAGACCGGCATTCGTGACACAATCTACAATAGTCTAGCAATAGCCATTACGTATCTTACGGATAATACGGCTACCTATCTGCTAGATCGTATAAAACGATTTTCCCATAAATAACACTCTAAAATCTCCCAATTAAGTGAAACCCAACCCGGGAGCTGTGTTTTGTTGGTTCTGTTCCGAGTTATAGATACTGGCAGGCTGAATCCTACCCTGGTAGCCAGACCCCCGTGAGCACAGCGCTATCTCTTCGGGGCTGGTAGCGTTTCGGGCCGCCAAACCAGGCCCCAATTACCGGTGCACGCCGGGGGTAGCTTTTTGCGTCTACGGTTTAGGTTTCTTCGCTCACACTTTGGATCCTGTCGTAGAAGACTCAGAGTAATACAGGAAACCAGCGGATAAAGAGAAACCAGACGAATACACGTAGGTCCGTGGGTATATAGCTCGCCTGTGCATTTCGTTAAGGTAGGGGTAGGAAAATCACCCCCAAGCCGACCAAAGGTTTGGTACCCGGGCTAGTTTCATCCACGCTCCCCTCGGTCAAACGGCGGTGGGATCTCCACCCTCCACATGAACGCAAACGTAGTGCTGTGTACCGGTTCCCTGGACTGGTTCCGGACTTGCAAAATTTTTAGCTTCAAGTAAAAAAACAAAAAAACTATAAGTCAAGAACCAATTCCGGCTACAAAAAAAAAAAAAAACATTGTCACATACCTTTTCATTCCAAATTAAACCACCACCTGAAACCTTTCATAGATTGCAAAATCTGGGCTGCAAAATGAAGAAAACATTGCCATCAGGCATCGTTAAGTGTCGGCATCCACGTTATGTGGCCAACGTTTTGCTCATACAACATTGCAAGGTTGCCAACATGCATGTTTTGTATGCCATGGGTTAAGGTCCTGACTTACGAGTCCGGAGCTGAACCTAAACCTCTGGACTTGAATCCGGACTTGAACCTAAATGTGGGTTTAGGTACACATCACTACCCCAACGTGAAGAATAACTCTCCGGCCCGTGCCTGGTGTTGGATAACTCCATCCCGACCGCTGACGGACTATATCGATTTGCCAGGGTTTTCCACAGACGTGAAAAATACATCCTCCTTCCAAATGGCCTGAATTATGGAGATGCCTTCCGCTGAAAAATAACACGTCAAACTCAGGACCAGCTCTGGTCAGTCAGAGCCGGGGGTGTCTGTTAAATGGTACATCCGTGACTGTCAGCTGTAACTAGTTTATATTCATTGCAAAGTGATTTAGAAGGCCTTCATGTACATTTAATGGGTTTGCAGCCACAGTGAATTTCACGGCAGTCTATCTTTGTAAAAAGCTTGTGAGTGGTGGCGAAGATTTGAAAAGAGCGGAGGCTGAGGCTATTGGCTTATACCATCTTTTCAAAAAAGGACCGTTGAGCAACGAACATTTGATGGATCGCTGGCGGTCTTTCAGGGAGGGCTCAATGATTTCTTAATGCTTTTTCAATGATCGCTCTAATTGCCATCTTCTCCATCGCTTTTTCAACCTGTTCAAAACAGTCGGAGCATTTCCAAACAAACTTTTCAAAGCTTTAGAAGACTCTAAGCAATTTGCCAAATGTTTGATCTCTTTTCTGTGGTATTGGATATCGACCTCCACTTTTTTTAATGAAATCATACAAAGTTGGGAAAATTCAAATTGACTAATTTAATAGTTTGGAAAAGTCAGCATTTTTGTCTGTTAAGAAGCTAATACGGACTGCCTTTATTTCATATATCATTATGTTTACCGAAGGAAAACATTGTTTTTGCTCTGTTTCCCCTTCTTCTTCTCCAAAATAATAGGGTCAATGACCTGAACCAGAAGGCTGTTACCATAGTAACTGATGTTGCGTTACATCATGTTGCAATTAACGTCTCTCACCATGGTAACTGTTGTTGGGTTACATAATGTTGCAATTTTATAGCAGCAGGGATTCAGACTCCTGTCACCATATATATGAATGTGTTTGAGTAAGAATTAACAGAGTAGACCATATGCGAAGGTAAATATTATGCATTTGCTTTGCAAATGTTACCTTTCTAGTAGATGTTTGCATTCACGACTTTTTCTGCATGACAAGTACAATGCTTTTAGAAGAACCAGCGTCCGAAGCACTTAAACATTTTACGGATGTTTTGTGGGTCTGATTTGTATGAAGAGTTCCTTACGATGGTAATTTGGCACATTCCTGGCCAAAAGTGATTTTACGTGGCTTCGAGCAAACCGGAGTCAATTACTTTGAGATGCTCCTAGTTTGTTTCACGCTCCCTTCAGTACTCTCCAAGCAGAGGTTGTGGGGAATAATCGTTACCTTTTTATATATGGCCGTTTTTTTTGTTCTGATCCCCACCGTCGGTGGCTAATGGAGCTTCTCTGGCTAATGGATACTGTCTGGCCAATTTGATACTGTCTTTTTGCCACCGAGAGGGATCTGCTTGGAGATTACCCTTCAGGACTCCCCTGCCGTGCGAATTTTCGTAATAACACTCAGAGTTAAATTCACTCATGAGGAATACCCCTTGAAATGTGTTGTATCGATTTTTGTGGATGGAAAAGTCTGTATCCGCCCTAGCTGTTCGTGCATGGATACAGACATGTGATGGTCCCAGTAACACCTCCATTCGCGGTGAAAGATCTAAGAAATCTTATGCTGAGGTCACATTTCTAAACCGGGCCCCGGTCCGGCAGTGTTATGGAACGAAACGTATGATATAAAAGACAAGAAAGCACAGTTTTCAACTTTTCAAGAAAGTGGAAAAAAGTTGATAATAGGAGGGAACTATTTACGCATATTATTGATATAAATTGTTGATTTTTCGTTAATCGAAACAGCCCGACCGGGCCCCGGTTTGGAAATGTGACCTCGGCATTACCGTTGGTACCCGCTTCACCACACAAAACTCTTGCCACACATTCAGAACCTTCCCCCGACCACCAACCAACCAACCAACCAACCAACCAACCAACCAACCAACCAACCAACCAACCAACCAACCAACCAACCAACCAACCAACCAACCAAGGTTGGCGGTAGGTTGAGAGCAATCTGACCAGATTTAACCTTTCGAGACAAATTGAATCAACTTTGAGTTGAAAATGAATCAAATTTGACTGCCAACCGCGCCACGACTACTACCGACCTACTCCCAACCACCAGCCAACCAGTCCCCAACCATGGCGCAACTTCACGTCCACTCCCGAAATGTTTTTTTTAGCCGGTGGACAAGACCTTCTGTAAAACTGAAAGGTCCATTATACATATGATTCTCATGCTATTAGATATTTGTCTTCAGATAGCTACTATAGAACTTAAAACAAAATAAACCACAGCATTGAGCAACATTAAAGGGGGAAACAGACCTTTTTATCCTGTATACCCCAATACATACATGGTAATGTATACTGGAAAGCAGTGAACGGTTACATTGCGGGTTATGTTGTGTAAAATTGCACTGCGCGCAGTCTGCTCAACGTTTCCCAACACAAGGCGTCATCTGTATCAATCCGACATGTTTCTATTACCCGGAGCTGGGGTTACTCCCCCATCCCAACCCCCGGAAACGTCTTGTCATCTATTCCGAACGCCGCAATCTCTCTAACAATAACAACCGTCACTTCTAATCACCGCCCATCCTCCTCCAATAAGTTAAGTTAAAAGCATGTCTCTAAATCCGGGAAAAAGAGAGGAGTCTCGTTGTGAAGGATTAGGTAGACAGGGAAAGATTGGATAGTCGATATTCTGTTCGCGATGGGGACGATTTGACTTTCAGGGTAACGTTTCGGCTGGCTGGCCGGTCTCATAAATGCTAATGAGACATGCATGTGGAGGGAACTAGTGGCACAGGGATTTTTTAAAACTGCCACAAACAAAGCAGGCAATTTCGCGTTAGGGTACGTACGGATCAATATATTGACCGAGTCCTTTTGTACAGCACTAAAAGTTTCCCACTCAGGCATATGGACAAAAGGGAAGTTTAGTTCTCGTTTGATCTCCCTGTAGTGCCCTGTACGTATCTGTGTAGCCGGTATAACCGCCCTTCGGCGTAACACACCAGCTTCACAGGCACGCGGCGCGGCGGCAGCTGGCTACATTACTCCGATCGACTTGTTACACCTAACCCATGAACTTCTAACTCTAGACATTGTTTAAAGCTATCTAATGACAATGCCCCTACTGTACTTGGTGACAACGAGTTCCACTCTGCGATACTTCTAGGAAAGAATGAATTCTTGAACACCTCAATCCTTGGTTGATAACTCTGGTACTTGAAGGCCTAGCTATTTCTTGTTCTCTTCTTGGCTGGTATTAGGTACTTAGTAGTTGCGTCGTCCAGTTTATTAGTCATTTTGTACATCATGCATAGTCTGGACATTTCTCTTCTGTCTTCCAGTGACACACACTGTAGGTTTCTTTTCTTTTCTACTCCATCTTCTTTCTGGTCTCCGTTGACTCTTCCACCTCTGAAGACTACTTCCAGATGGCGGGAAGACAGTTGAAGACCTATATCTACTCCCTTCCATCCCCTAACAAGGAGAGAACTTCAGCCATTTGTGAAGACTGTGAAATGAGTTCGCCTTAATTGCCCTCCCCGAGGACGTCTTGTCTCGTTATAATTGCTGTAACCGTTAACAAGGATGGACTCGGGAGGTTTAGAACTGCCTCCCCCCGCGACTAAAGTAAATGAAAGTTAACTTTTCCTCAACTGATACAGCCGTGCGATGATTGTATAGCCGCTCTGGTGGACGTATGTTTAGCACGAATGTATTCAAGAGTAGCGTGCGTAGTCCAGTGGTGAGCGATCCTGCCTCTGGACTAAGAGGTTGGGAGTTCGAATCCTGGCTGATGTTGCTCACCCGACATGCACGCTACTGTTTAGGGTCGCAGTCCTTCAGACGGGACGTTAACTGTGGTCCACTGTTCATTGCTTGTCGAAAAGAGCTAGGGGAATTTCCCCGGTACAATGAACCTGTAAATACTGTATATAGCGTCTGTCTTCTCTGTCACGACCAGTGGAAGATTAGCTCTTCAATGAGCTAAAAACTGGATCGAGATCACTTTCACTTTTTTTCAATGCTTATCTTGAAAGCTCATCTGTGTTGGTAGAAGTCATCATGAAACAAGACAAAACAAGAATCTTGGACACAGAACTGGACCTTTTTGCACGAGGGATCTAAGAGGCCATCTACATCAGGGCATTACAACCATCCTTCAACAGAGACGGGGGGCGCCATAGACTTTCTGCAACATATGATCCACTGCTCACGGAGTCACGTGTGTTATCTGCGTGACGTCACGGAAGCGATGGATTGCTCATTCCTTCACAAAGACTCGAGTTGTACAGTCTAAAAAAAGTCCAATTTCGTGTGTAGGAAATTGCAGTTCAAACTTGTTTTCTAACGGTATCATCTGGTGTTTCCCAATTAACTGTTTCTGATAATTCTATTATTAATCGTTGCACCGAGATTTCAGCACCAGGGACAGCCCCGATGCTGGACTGGCGGACGTATTCTGCAGCTAGGCATCTTGTTTCCTGGAATATATGATCGGTAACTCAGCTGCGTTTCCTGAACAATCGATCGCACGACCATTATAAATTGCTCTGAAACCTTGTTGACATATGTCTGATAAATTAGAAATGAAAGCGTGGGGGGGGAACATTTCTGTCGATAAAGTCTTAACAGTTGGGCGGATGCTTCTCACTGCGAGCTCTAACATCGAGAAAGCAAGGGAGAACAACAATCAAAACAAGTAGAAAGATAACATTTGCAAAGCAAATGCATAATGTTTACCTTCGCATATGGTCTGCTCTATCAATTCCTAGTCAAATACATTCATATATATGGTCAGACAAGAGTATAAATCCCTCCTACTATAAAATTGCAACATTATGTAACCCAACACCAGTTACCATGGTGAGAGACGTTAACAAACCAGGTCATTGGTCAGGTCAGAGGTCAGTGTTTGGAACGGAAGAAGAAATGAGGAAATGTAGCAAAAACAATATTTTTTTCCTTCGGTAAACATAATTTAAAGTTTGTTTTTCGGGCACCAAAACTTCTCTCCTTAAAATATAGCCTGGGGTGCGTTTAGCACGTAGTGAGAAATTTCGGGTAATGCCTGTGTGATTGATTCCAGAATCGCCTCAGCGTATTATTGAATCATGTGAAGAACACCCCCAACCTAACATCACACATGGGCGGGAATTCCAATTTGCGTGTTTTGTGCCCCAAACGTCACTCCGGGCCCCTTTGCCCTTTTAAAGAATGACGTTTTCCTCCGGTCCACTAAACCGGCGCCCGGCAGACAGAATACCGGGGGAGAGAGAGTGTGTGTTCGGGTGCTGACCCCGAGCACGGTACCGTGTAATGTGAAACATGGCACCACCTGAGTCGGTATGAAATACACCGCGATTAAAACTCCCAAGGATTTCCGATACGGGGAAGTTTTTCTGTATTGAAACATGTATTGACAAAACATGGTGACGGCACACTCAAGTTACACTTTTATTCATGATTACACATAGTAAGACGAATTAACTACGTTAGATATTCGCACTTATAGCAAGGCACGAATTAACATAGTAATTAAACGATGAACAAGACTAGTGTGTGAATAAATATTTCTGATACGGGGAAGTTTTTTTATTGAAACATATATTGATAAAACATGGTGACGGCACACTCAAGTTACACTTATATTCATGCCGCCACCAAGACAATACATTATACATAGGACAAGCAAAGCACGAATTAACATAGTAATTAAAAGATAAACTAGTGAACAAATATTTCCAAAGACTGTCAGGACTGAAATGCCAAAATATTACAAAAACCAATTGGAATCTGACAAGCATGTTTGTACATGGAGCAATATTTGAATGTTATGAGCTGTTGAAAAGAAAAGTAGAACCTCTTCAAAATAAATGGACTAGAATATCGTCTGTCAGATTATCAAAGTCGGTAACAAAGCCTATCAGGATTTTTTTTATTGCCGAAAAAGGGTATCTGTATCGGTTTAGCCGGTATAACCGCCCTTCGGCGTAACACACCAGCTTTGCAGGCACGCGGCGCGGCGGCAGCTAGCTATCTTACACCGGACGACTTGTTCTCAATCTTAAAATTGCAAGAGTTGTTTAGTGGTGATGCCCCAACTGTGCTTGGTGGCAACGAGTTCCAGTCTACGATAGTTCTTGGGAAATACTAGTTTTTGAAACACCTCAATTCTTGGTTGATAACTCTGATATTTGAAGGCATGACTGTTTCTAGTTCCTTTCTGGGCTGGTATCAGATACTTAGTGGTTGGTACGTCCACCAGTGTATTAGTCATTTTGTACATCAATGACATCATGCATAGTCTGGACATTTTTCGTCTGTCTACCAGCGACCCCCACTGTAGGTTTCTTTTCCTTTCCGTTACACTAGCTTCTATAGTAGCTTGGAAGAGGTAGCTTGCTGTTCTGTGTTATTAGGGCAGTGTAAAAAGAAGTGACTTCTTATGTCTTCGCGGTTTTCAAGTTTGTGGTTCCAGGGAAGGGAAGCAGGGAATAACTCTCTACCCGGTCTCTGAAGTAGAATGAAGTGACTTCTATGATTCCCAAGTTAGCTGGTTCAATGTTGTATCGTACATCGACAGGTTCACCAGTTAATCGATACAGACCGCCGTCGTAATTTAGAGCTTTTCGAGGTTTATTGGGCCACAATCGGCCCTTATTTCCCTCGATAGAACGGGAAACTGGGGTTTCTATACCAGAGATGACAACGACTGTTTAAGAAGTAATTGGGAACTTCATCATACCACTGTTAACCCTCCCCCGAACTTCATATCAATAAAAGTGATAGTGAAAAATTCCTATTGAACATGCTGTCTGTAGTGCGAGGAATATGTTATTGACAGAAACACCCTGCTTATACTGAAAATATTGTTATTGACGGAAATATCATGCCATCGGTTTCTACCTTCCTGTTTCAAATCTGAATAATTTTGCCGTGTTCTCAACTCATATAGATCGTCACTAGAAAGGTAACATTTGCAAGGCAAATGCATAATGTTTACCTTCGCCTATGGTCTGCTGTGTTAATTCTTACTCAAACACATTCATATGTATGGTCAGACAGAAGTCTAAATCCCTCCTGCTATGAAATTGCAACATGGTGTAACCTAACACTAGTTACCATGGTAACAGACAGTCTGGTTCGGGTCATTGAAGAATAAGGAGAGGGAACGTAGCAAAAACAATATGTTTTCTTCGGTTAACATAAAAAATGCTCTTAGAGGAACTATTTCATTTTACAGGTTAGATATAACACTCATAGGACACTCCTACGTGTGCAAAGTGCACTTCACTACAACACATGTGTCAACTTAGTTGTCCAATATCGCACTAACCTCCCCCATTGCATCGAGAAAGCTGACACCGTTAGAGGGATTGGACCGGTATGATTACGCCCCCATACCCGTCCAGATGGTAATTAAATTATCCATAATTAAGGGCCAATTGGCAAATTGCAGGCCTGAAAGTGGGATTCACTGCATTACCGATAAATTCCATCCCTCGCTGCCGTTCTGATTGCAGTTATCAGAGTGCCAAGACATCCCGGGGCCTACCTTTGGATGGGGTTTTTACCGGTACAGGACTGGTTAAGTGCTACTATAGCTAGTATAATTAGCGTTACTTTCTGTACTTCTTGAATGCAGAAATACGATATTTGGTGGCTGTCATGATTCTTCACTTTCATTCGTATCACAACGATTACGGTCTCTATTTTGAAGATTTAGGCATCTTATATTTTTGCGCTCTTGCGTTACTTTTAGAGTGTACAAAGTTATTGTTTGCTTCTGCATTTGTAACTTTGCATCAACGTGGGACTAGTCTAACTTTTCAGTTTTTAGTACCATAAAAAACGAAACAACAGTAAGCTGTAATAAAGCAATTTCACAAAAAGGATTATGACAGAATCGAAATTCTAATTTTAGAACGCAAGTACTTTGGAAATTCGTATCGGCTTGTCTATTTATAGCTACGCATCTGAGGTTCGCATATCCGATAGTCTCTCAGGTAGTATTATCACATCCGAACGCATCACGCCGCTTCCCTGCCAATAATTACGAAAGCCCTCAACGACACTTTCACACAGCCCTTCCGCAGCCCTTCCACACCGCGCTGCCAAGGGATACACCTTTCATACCGCTTTTCCACAGCCCTTCCACAGCGCGCATACCGCTCTTCCTCGGCCCCTCCACTTGGCAGCGCGGTGTGGAAGGGCTGTGGAACAGGTGTATGGAAGTGTCGTTGTGGGCCTTCGTAAATAATCACTTCGCCTGCAACAGTGAAGCAAATGTACATCTACGCGCGCAGAGAGCTTTGTGTTTTCATAGCCGGGGGCGGAATGGGATGGGACGAATGATACGGCAAAGTGCCCGTTTACCAAGTAACGCCGTAGACATTTCCGCAATGACAACAGATGATAGCGGAGTCGATAAAAGTCTTCTTATCTTGGATCAGGAAGTATCAAAACTTTTTTCCACGCGTTCTGATATTCCGCTCACGATCGCGCGCTCACAATCATACTTGATTAAGGCAGTGATGATTCAAAAAGCGGGCGTAACCACCACGGGATCAGTCATTCGGACGTTTTAATGCCGTAAACTACACAATAAAGACTTCGCCAGAACCAGGCATAATGTTTAAACAACCATTAATGTCTCTCTCCGCGCCCCACGTTTTATAGTACGGCGTACGGCGATTGCAAGAGGCTTGGCGAGAAGTCATTTAAATGATAGCCGTTGGCAGAGGCGTTATAGCCTGGGTACCAGCCGGATTTTCGCTCCGCAACGCTCGTGATTTTTTCGAGCGTTGCGGAGCGAAAATCCGGATGGTACCCAGGCTAGAGGCGTTATGGTAGTGGATTGCACACAGATATGGCCGTGGAAAACACAGCGGATGGGATGTTGTGATGAACGAAATGGAGTAGAAGGTTATCTGAACTCTTCCCTTGTGTCGCTAGATAACAGTCATGAGGCGGAAATTTGCAGGAGAATGAAGTGTTATCCTGCTGAGTGAGTTGGCGATTATTGTAGACAATTGTGCCATTCCTCTAGCCTCTACCAGGCTTCGGGAGACGGCAGGAAAGAGTAGAAATTGACCAAATAGAGAGATAACACGCCAGGGGAGTTGGTCCACTAGAGAGTTCGGGTGCAGCAAAAATGTACTCTTGTCATGTTATCTCTCTGTTTGGCCAATTTCTACTCTTTCCAGCCGTCTCCCGAAGCCGGCTACCGTTTCTCCAAGCAACCTGGTTCCAACGTGAGACCGTCTCCACACCTGAAGTCCCGCACGGTCTGGTCGTGGATAAATCAATGGGCTCTAATGTGTTGTACGGATGTAAGCGTTATGTGGCACCACGGGTGGACAAGTCGTTTCATTACATGTGTGCTATTGGGTACTACAAGTTCTCCTTCGCTCATCCTGATGATGAGACATGTATACATACATACATACGCTGCCAGGCATATAGGTAATTATAAACACATACACACAAATACAACGCAAATACATACACACACACACACACACACACACACACACAGAGAGAGAGAGAGAGAGAAATACACACAAATTCGACACATGCACACAGAGTGAGAGAGAGAGAAAGAGAATGAGATACACACACACACACACACACACACACACACACACACACACACACACACACACACACACTCACACACACACACACACACACATACACACATACATACACACACACGCAGACACAGACACAGACACACACATGTATGTGGGCAACATTTGCTTTATGAAGAAAGTCGTGGGTGGATATCCTCAGTGTTTCGTGCCGACAGCCTGACAGTCCGTCTTGCCGTGATTTAGCACGCCTGGGTGACTCTCGTAAGTATCACCTAAAGACTGTTTCTCCAGGTCAAATGAAATAATATTGCCGCCGAGCGCCGACCGTGAAATATGCCCGCATGCCTCTCCCCAGGCCAGCGCGGTATTGACCCGACGAAATTGCTTTGCACAAGCGGTACTATCATTGAATGAGCACCGAGATGTAATTTTAGAATCCCAATACACTCCGCTGCGGATATTGTGTGCGCTCCGGTTCAGTTGTGTTTCCCCCCCAAAGCGAAGGGGACTGCCTGGAAACAAAACATACGCTTTTCGGTATCATACACACAAATCACCTCACACAATACATTAAGTAGACTACTTAAACTCTTTGGAGCGATACGTGGAAAATGATAATGAAACTGCCTGTCAAACTGCGTAGGGATACATGTATAACCACCGGATGATGGAGTCGGGTAGATTTACGTATGTTTTCCGACGTTAAACTAATGTTGTGGATCGGCATTAAGCTGAACTGGTACAAGTGGTTCGATCAGTCAATGCTGTGAGATCAATATGTAACCCCGGGTCACAGAGTAACGGTTATATCGCGGCGACGGTTCGTGTATGGCACGGCAGGGTAGATTGAAAAGGGAGACAGGTGCATCGTATTTCTCCGTTGATATTTGCTTCTTTTTAAATTAAGGCCACATCAAATTAATTTGTTGGTTCTCGGATTCATCTCTTCATTTTTTTCTGATTTGCAAAAAAAAAAAAAAGATTGTGGTTCTGAATCAACTTAAAAATGCTCATGTTTTGCCCCAAAACAGTTGAGGAAAGTCCTTTTCTTCCCAGTTTTTCCATCTACCAATGCAGTGGTTTAGATAGTAACTCAGCCTTTTGTGTTGACTTCATGGCTCCTGTCGTAGCATTTGGGGCTATATGCCTATAATAGGATGCCTAGACCTGTTTCTATTTTTTTCGCCCTGTCGCTTCATTTTTTTCTGACAAAATCCGAGAACCAACAAATGAAGATGGTGTGGCCTAAAGAAACAAAACAAGGACGAGGACAAAGTGGGGCTGCACTCAAGTTCTACACTTATTTTAACAGCCCCACTTACCACTTAACAGGTACAACCAATACTATTTATACATTTATATAAATATATAAATACATTTGAATAACAGTGAGAACAAAATGAAAATACCCCCTCCCCATGCAAAAGTATGTAAACAAAAGAAGTTCTCATATTAACAAAAGGAATTACAACTGGAAACGTTTAGTATCTCTTATTTATGCTTGAGTGAATAACATCAATGGCGTCGTGTGGTGTAGTGGTACATCACTGGACTATGAAACGGGGAGACCCGGGTTCGATTCCGGGTCGTACCCGAACAAGTCCGAACATGCGCCGCGACGTTGTACCCTTGGGAAAGGTACTTTACACGACTTTCCTCACTTCACTCAGGTGAAAATGAGTACCTAGCTTCGGCTAGGGACGTCCCTCGGATAGGACGTTAAATGGAGGTCCCGTGTTTGGGAGAGCCACAACCCACGCACGTAAAAGAACCCACCACACTTATCGAAAAGAGTAGGGGACCTTCCCGGTGTGAGTGGTCTTGTTTCAGGTTTGACAACTTTGAAAAGGTGATAGTCACCTGTTATGTCAATCCTTCCACAAATGTGGTAAATCGTCATAAATAAATAAATAAACATAATTTGGTCACAATAGTCAGAGGATATCGTCAAAGAGCCCCTGAAAAAACAAGTTAAACCCGAGCACGTACAGAAAGATTATCTATATCACTAAAATGACCGATAGGTTCAGCGAGATTGACGAGAAATTCTGCTCTTTGTTGATTATACAACGATTGATATATCTAGACAACCCGTACATAATCCTTACCATGTTCGCCTCTTGCTTATAGATTGGTGTGACTGTGTTTTGGAAGCACGGCACGAAATTTTTCCTCTCGCTGATATCTTCATGGTTATTCCCAGTGGCACTGTGGCCAGATGGA
Source organism: Branchiostoma belcheri (assembly GCF_001625305.1). NCBI lineage: Eukaryota > Metazoa > Chordata > Leptocardii > Amphioxiformes > Branchiostomatidae > Branchiostoma > Branchiostoma belcheri. The sequence continues at coordinate 592,309 of NW_017802514.1, forward strand.
TGACCTACTCCTTACAATGTATTCCAATTGACATTCCCTATAGGTTATCCTTGGATAGCTTTGCTGCAGAGCAATCTTGAGAAGAAAATATATTGTAAGGTCGCATTGTAACGAAATTTGTGTGAGTAGAAAACAGAACGTGGTTCATATGAAGTTCATGCTATAAGTCATACGCCTGTACTCTAAACACACAATATTAGTTTCCGAAAGGCTTGCGAACCATTCAAGTGTGATCAATGATTCATTGTAAATCAAGTTCTTGCTGTAATGGCTATTAGCAAATTATTGACAATGCTTTTTCAGCTTAGAAAGTCTGTTAACTTCCTAATTGCCAATTTCCTGCATTTTAACCACTGTTATACGTGTCCGTCCCCTACATAAAAGTCGTAGCTGTGAAAAGTTTTTTTTACTAAAAGGTACGGGTGGAATCCTTATCATCAAATGAACAGCCACCAAACACCAACCATTCAGCACCAAGGCTAAAGCCCCTGTTGTATACCGGTACTGCTGCCGACCATGTCCAGACTATGCATGATGTACAAAATTACTAATAAGCTGGTGGACGTCCCAATTACTAAGTACCTAATTCCAGCCCACAAGAAAACAAGAAATAGCCACGCCTTTGAGCCTAGTACCAAGGTTATCAACCAAGGATTGAGGTGTTCATTCAAAAATTCATTCTTTCCTAGAAGCATCGAGGAGTGGAACTCGCTGCCACCTGGTGCAGTAGGGGCATTGTCATTTGATAGCTTTAAACAATGTCTAAAGTTAGATGTTCAAGGGTTAGGTGTAACAGGTCTATCGGTGTAATATAGCCAGCTGCCGCCGCGCCGCGTGCCTGCGAAGCTGGTGTGTTACGCCGAAAGGCGGTTATATCGGCTATACAGACCAACCACCAGCCATCCAGCACCAAGGCTAAAGCCTCTGTTGTATACCTGTACTACTGCCGGTGGTGTAACCACGTTTGCTTAATCCATCTATGATTGCCAGCACTGGAAGCCTCCGGCGGCTGTATAGAAGCGCGGAGGCGAAGATTTTCTTCCGTTATCGTCACTAAAACCTTGTTGACCTCTGGGCTCGGCGAGGCCACCGATTAAATTGTCACTTCAGGACGTTTCACCCTGCATCCGTCTTCCTCAGTCGGGCATGAGATTTAGATAGAACACACTTTACAACACAACACAACACAAAACAACACAACACAACACAACACCCCAGTATTCAGCTTGAAGGCTGAAGCCCCCCTCCCCCTTTCCAAAATATCTAACACCGTGCATCAGCGATGCTCCTGGTGGAACAGCTAAAGCCCCTTGATGCCGATGTAATTATCAGCAGTTAGCGCCGCCGGCTACCGAACTGGTTTGTAAAGATAACACGTTCTCCTTGACTTAGGCCGCTGAGACCGGCTTCGATCCCAGGGAGAGCGAGGACCTTGATAAAATCCATTTCCGTGGCAATGGCGCGCCTAGAGCTATCACTGTGCCCCACCCTGAGAGAATTGTAACGGGGAAGAATGGCAACAATACAATAAGCCTATCTTGAAAGTTCATCTGTGTTGGTAGAAAAAAATCATTATGAAGCAAGTTTAAACTGTAATTTCCAACACAAGAAATTGGACTCACCCAAATTTTCGACTCCAGTCTTTGTCAAGTCGACACACAGTACAGTCGAAAATGTGTATGAGACCAATTTCTTGTAATGGAAATTACAGTTTAAACTTGCTTCATAATACAATAAGCCTTTGATCACTAGGAAGTATTCATTTGAAGGCGATCCTTTGTTTCAAAACAACCGGTATACTTGATGAAACATACTTAACAAGTAAACAAACAAACAAACAAACAAACAAACAAACAAACAGGTGTTACAGAGGTTAGAAAGTTATTACAAAGTCTGCACACAACGATGAATAAATGAATGAATGATTTATTCAGGTTAATATCACTCGCAGCCATTTTGCTGGATTATGGATTTCATTACAATACTTTCAAGAAGACAATGGCGGCATTTACATTCATAATCATTTTCATAAATATCGATAAAAATTCCATCACAGCTTAATATTCCAAGTTTCCGTTACAAATGAATAAAAATAGGTAAAAAAACCGTAATATATATTAGATGCACACGAAGTACTTGTCGCAAACGATGTCTTAACTTTTCAACTACGCTGCATCAAAGTTCCTTCAAATATAATGTTTTGATGTGCTCTTCAATAACCCTGCAAGACATTATGTATGTTCCATCCGATTTGTCCTTGTCATGATTTTTATGGAAACTCGCGCCAAAACGATGGCCATTTTCATCGACCAGCTGAAAATCTCTCGTCCAGAACGACAATAGCACATTCGGCTGATTGCGATGCAAAAAGGGAGACAACTAACCGCACCGTAATCCTGCTATAATGCAAAATTAATTGTTGCAATGATAAAATTGCAACATCATGTAACCCAACACCAGTCATCATGGTCTGGTTCAGTCAGGTCAGAGGTCACTGTTTGGAGAAGACGATGAAGAGGAAACGTAGCAAAAACAATGTTTTCCTAGGCCTTCGGTAAACATAATGTATCTCTTTGCCAAATGAAAAGTTTAACAATTGTACAGTGTGTGTTTCTGATATAGCTGATAAGGATCACATAGCTGTAAATGATCCAGAGATGGATGTTGTGCCTTCGACGAGCGGCACCTCAAAGGTCCTTCAAATATGATGTTTTTGATTCTCTTTAATAACCCTGGAAGACATTGTGTATGTTCCATCCGATTTGTCCTTGTCATGATTTTTATGGAAACTCGCGCCAAAACGATGGCCATTTTCATCGACCAGCTGAAAATCTCTCGTCCAGAACGACAATAGCACATTCGGCTGATTGCGATGCACGAAGGGAGACAACTAACCGCACCGTAATCCTGCTATAATGGCCACTTCTCACGGCGAGAGGGGCAATTTCCCGGGCGTAAAACTCACGGATTCCTTTTCATCAGGGAACCGGAATGTTGTTATTCGCGAAGCTTAGTGGGGAAAGCTTCATCACAATCCTAAATTTCCACCTCAGTACTCAAGCCTGATTCAATGACGCGTATCAAAGTAAATACCTGTGATGCGGCTAAGAAAAAATGACGAGGGGATCTTTCATCACACACGAGCACGAACGAGCTTTTTAAAACGGGATAAACTTAATCACCAGGGCACTGACCACTGGTTATCATTCGTGGACATCTGCGTGCAACGCTAAAGGAAGAGGACAACCAGTCAATCGTTAACTTTTGTACTCCAGAGTTCTACCTTTTGAATGCCAGGTTATGGTGTTAGACCTAACACGAAAGTATAAGAGAAACAGGCTTGTAATTATGTTTACCGAAGGAAAACGTATTGTTTTTGCTCTGTTTCCTCTTTTTCGTCTTCTTATTCTCCAAACCAATAAGGTCAATGACCTGAACCAGACGTCTGTCACCATGGCAACTAGTGTTGGGTTACATCGTGTTGCAATATTATAGCAGGAGGGATTTACACTCCTGTCACCATACATCTGAATGTGTTTGAGTAAGAATTAACAGAGCAGACCATATGGTAAACATTATGCATTTGCTTTGCAAATGTTACCTTTCTAGTTACTACACAATTTCGTTTGGTCCCAACTTTGGTTGCGTTTTTTGTTGACAGACTTCAGTCGATGTTGGTTGGATGAGTTTGTACGTGGGCACTGCCCTGTGAATAGGTCGTTGAACGTTTCGATCACGACAGCAATTTGTAGCGCAGCCATTCCAAGGCGACAGTAGCCACAATTTGCCCGGCAATTCCAATCATACAGAGCCGAGATGTCCTCCTGGCCCCGTGTAACAGTCAGGACGATGATTGCCATTACCACGCACCCAGCTGAGAAAACTGTCTACCGAGAGAAAGTTTTACGTTCCAAGCCACAGCTACTGATCCTTGACGACACGGTTATTGCTGGTATATCGGCACTTCTCCTGGTAATTTAAACATGCCCGTTTAATTCCCGTCGGTTAAGGGTAGCCACGGGAGCTACCTGACTCACTAGGCGTGAAGATAACGTTGTTTTTCTGCCATAGGCCGTCAGGGTTTATGGTCATCCTTGAGGCTAACTCATCACAGGGTCCTCTGCAGAACATCATTTGGCTGGCGGTAATCTGCCCTTAGGAATGGCAGTGTGTGTTTGTGTGAAAATCGATACAAAGGCGCTGCGGAATACGGAAAGCAAGAAGTTCCTGTGAAAATATCTGCAAGAAATGCCTCTCTGATCCGTAGAATGCTTACACTACAGGAGGAACTATGCATAGATTTGTAAGTTTTGGAGTCAAAGGGATGATCTATAGGACAACCCCTGTGGCAAAGGACATAGCATTGCCTCGGTAGCAGGCTTATAGAACTGGGGGTTTGGTGGTCTTCGGCTGTTTTCTGATTAGCCCAGTTCTAAAAAAAATGGGGGTAATTCAACCAGGCCGGCTATGTTGTCTATATGCAGTCAGAACATAGCACATAAAAGCTCCCAAAGACCCTGAAGACGCCCCCAAACCCCCAGTTTTTTTGGCATGCTATGGAGGCTAACATATATAGCACATGTTTGTGGCAGGAACTATATAGACTTTCCATTATATACAACACAGACGTTTTCCAATGAATGTGATTTGGAACTCACAGCAGTGTGAACATATTCCATCTGGTGTTACTATTACCTCACAGTCATAGGTTACAGTCAATGAAAGAATATACGGCAAACTTGTTGACCTGCCAGTACGATTCTGTCGAAAAGTTCGGAAGTCTAAGAAGTACCAATGCCATTATTGGAAACCTACTGCGGCTTGCGTTCTACCCCCGGACCATTAAACTACAACAATAGCGCCACTCCCAGCGGTCACCGGCTGCCTGAATGAGCTGAAAGCGTCGCTATAAGCTAACAATTTTGTTAACCCTTGAGCCCTTTGAGCACAAGGTTCTCCACAAATTACGTTAGACTGTTATTGATCAGCCTTCATATGGCTGCTCACTTGTGGGGAATTTCATTATAGCTGGTGCGACGCACGCCCAACTTTCTACGAAAGAATGAACCATTTTTAGTAAACTAGAAAAGTAACAGTTGTAAAGCATAATGTTTTGTAAATGCATAATGTTTACCTTCACATATGGTCTGCTCTGTTAATTCTTACTCAAACACATCCACATTTATGGTGACAGGAGTCTAAATCCCTCCTACTATAAAATTGCAACATCATGTAACCCAACACCAGTCACCATGGTGAGAGACAATCTGGTTCAGTCAGGTCAGAGGTCACTAATTGGAGAAGAAGAAGAAGAGGAAACTTAGCAAAAATGTTTACCTTCGGTATCTCTTTGTCAAATCAAAAGTTTAACAACAGTACATGTGTGGTTCTGATGTAGCTGATAAGGGTTACATAGCTGTAAATAATCCACAGATGGATGTTGTGCCTCCGCCGAGCGCAATCTTAATCCGACGTTATTCTGAACCCAAGCCTTGTGTGGGATTACCGCGACGCTAACTGATGCAGAGACAACATACAGCTTAGACCCCGATGGGTTTGTATCCTTGTGATGCGCCGCGGGAAGTCGACTCAATCAGCGTTAATTGCAGAGCCTATTCGGGCGCCATCTACGAGCGTTAGCCGTGACCAATCTAGTTTTCCCTTCCTCTAAAGACACTTGATGCATCAGTGGTAAGAAGAAGAATACACCGGTTTCTCTCTTGGGATGTTTTCACACAAGTTAATGATGAGGCCATGTTGATTTGATTATATGGATGACATCCGCGCGCGCATGAATTTTCATCCGTTTAAAAAAAGAAAAGTTTTCGACTATACTGTAAATCGTACAAAATGAGCGAATATATGTCGTATGTTGCAGAAAAAAAGGATTTGAAAACGATACTTACGTCATAGAATGCCAAAATCAGGAGAAGAAGAAAATGTGAAGAGATTAAAATGAAGAGTCTAGTACTAGTATTATTCGCCATACCGTACTCTGTGTGTTTAGTCATTTGTTCAACCTTTATGACCACGTAGATTTCATACTGAACTAACTGAAGGAAACATTTTTTGGCCAAACTTTTTTTATTCGCACGCTCGCGTCAGTTTTGGGGCTCCCAGAGGATATCATCCATATAATCAAATCAACATGGCCGAAAGTATATATTCCGTGCCGCCCATGCTGATCTCTCGTGGATAGTTTCCTGCACTTCGTAGAAACTTTTTTGGCCAAACTTTTCTTTTTTATTCGCACGCTCGAGTCAGTTTTGGGGCTCCCAGAGGATGTCATCCATATAATCAAATCAACATGGCCTAAATATATATTCCGTGCCGCCCATGCTGATCTCTCGTGGATAGTTTCCTGCACTTCGTGGAAACTTTTTTTGGCCAAACTTTTCTTTTTTATTCGCACGCTCGTGTCAGTTTTGAGGTTCCAAGAGGATGTTATCCATATAATCAAATCAACATGGCCTGAGCTATTCCGTGCCGCCCATATATGCTGATCTCTCGTGGATGTTTTCCCGCACAGCATTCTAGTTCCCACTGATAGAGATGGACTAATGCCAACATTTCCCGATGAACGATGAATTTCATCAGAAACTTACCCCGCAGAACCGCCTTTGCTTGACGTTCCATGAGTCAAATTTTCCGATACTGTATCAAGCCTTCATCATGCATCTAATAACTATATCAGGAGTAGGCGGTTAGAATATTAATAATCGTTTTCATCAGCTGATCAGATACGTGATGATACCCCAATAGCCGTCAAAGAAGCCTTTAGAAAGTAGCAGACAAAAATAGACTTCATAAAGACTGTTTTTCATATCACGGTTTCCAATAAAGCATTAGGTATGAAATTACAGCGGGCTTCTCCGATAGTTTGAAGTGTCTTATTGATTTGGGACGTGGCAGTGCAGCGGTGCACAGATTTGCTGTACGTACTCCAACTGAACCCGACAGACAGTCGTTGGGGCTGTTACACTGTCTGCTTTTTTCTTTCATCATTGACGGCAGTTTGAAAGATATCATCAAGTAATAGAGAAAGATAACTGCATCAAATATACAACAACAATGACCTATTGCACGCTCATTACTTATGAAACATAATTATGGTTCGTACGTGTCACTTCCAAATGTTCTATAGATTTGCCACCAAGCACAGTTGGAGAATCATCACTAGAAATCTTTAAACAACTCCTGTCATTAAATGTGCAAAGATTGAGTGTGATATGGCTAGCTGCCACCACGCCGCGTGCCTGCAAAGCTGGTGTGTTATGCATGCCGAAGGGCGGTTATACCGGCTAAGATACAGATACAGATATCTTGTCTTAAGGAATGCATGCAATGTTATTAATTAAACAATGGTATAAATCCTATATTCACGTACAGAAGAGTTTTTCTAGCTTTGACCTGGGTCCGTCCTTTCCTGTCCCGTGTTTCACACTTGGCACACGCGTACTAAAATACTTCATTATTGATCCAGAAAAAAATCGAAACGACCATCAACATCCTTCAACCCTAGTTGTGGTAGAATTGCTCATCGTTGATTTGCCTGAAAGTACCAGAGTTATCAACCAAGGATTGAGGTGTACAAGAATTCATTCTTTCTTAGAAGTATCGCAGAGTGGAACTCACTGTCACCAAGTTCAGTACGTAGGGGCATTGTTATTAGATGGCTTTAAACAATGTTAAGAGTTAGATTTTCAAAGGTTAGGTGTAACACGTCGTTCGGTGTAATGTAGCCAGCTGCCGCCGCGCCTCGTGCCTGCGAAGCTGCTGTTTTACGCCGAAGGGCGGTTGTACCGGCTATACAGATGCAGATACAGATGCGTGTTGGATCTTTTTTTATATGCGTTTATTAAACACAGAGATGTGACATGTCGTCTCGGGGGTCCTTTCAAAGGCACGTCGTGTGATAATGAATTACAGATACGGAACATCATGACGTGGGAAGCACCTAAATAATGGTTTTAGGAGGAAGTAATTAAACCCACAGACGCTAGACGGAGGAGATCCCGTTACAAATCGAATTGTGTGAAGCAATATTGCCAGGCTGTTATAAATACTGTCTCCTGTACTAATAATCTATAGCTATTCACTGTTTCCAGCTCTGATCATGGTATCATTGGCTGTCGTTGAGTTGTTCTGTGAAGTCACTTCAACCATTCAAGGATGGCAAGGGTTCTTAATCTTTACACAGAGAAAAGAATTAAGGGTTAATGACCGCCTGAGGTGAATATGGTGTGATAAAGCCTTGTCAGTTGCTATAACCACCGAATAAAGCCACCGAGTGAGCGCAGCGCAGCGCAGTTATTTTTGGATTTTTTTAGATAATAGAGCCGTATTCTATTTGGGTCACCCGAGGTCATATGCGGATGATTATTGGGTTGTTTAATGTATGCATATGGATTGGGATGAATAGGATCAATAAAATGACACTATTTGTGACATTACGGCGTCATAAGGAATGTGGAATGGAGCCTTCTGATTGGTCAACGTCACCCGGCTATATGATAATATTCGTTAATGCTACCGATTCTATCTTATACCAAGAGGACAAAACCTTCATTGTCATCTGTGTCACTTCCAAATTGCTTAAGCATACAAGGACAATACATGTCAAGTTTAGCTTGAAATATCATCCGTTGGTAGAAATCGTTCTGAAAAAAATCTGAGCTGTAATTTCTATCGCAATGGGAGAGTTGCGAAGCTTACTGCTGATCTGCCCTGTCGCCTTCCAATTTCTGGGAAGGTCTGTAACCTGGTTCATGAATTAAATATAGTACCGGCTTTGGCACGCGCCCGTACGTACGCGCTACATCTCTACCTACCCGGGGTACGTGAGTACGATTTGTCCAAGGCTTATCCGACATGCATCTAAAGGCATCCAATACGACTTCAGGGCAGCAAAACTGGTCTGATTCTGAATAAGGCAATCTTTGTGATATTGACGCATACTGCTTCACATTAGCACAGTATTTCATACTTTGGGCTTTTAAAACTGCAGAAACAAGCCTTAAGACGAGTCCTTTATTTTGTGGGTGGCACGCTACAAATCAGCCCAGGGCCCTTCCAGTAACCATTTTCCGTCAGAATTTTGGGGATTTTTGCTCCATGAGGGTCAATATACAATGGGATAGTGTGGTTTCAACTCAGTATGTAGATAACTGACTATAATATTGGCTTTGAAAAATCGTGTTTCCAAGCTCTAAAAACTGTACCGGATGCCTTTAACTCAAAACCCTCAAAACAAATAGAGCGGGCGGGTAGACTCAGCTGGTGGGGCCCTTCTCCGTCACACCCGGGCCGCTCTATCCAACCAACGTCAAACTCCATCTAACACTCTTAAATCACAATTATCCCGCCATCTGTCCAACTTAATGCCGTACCGCCAACTGCCGCTAAACCAATTTTCCCCTTCCTCCATCATGAATACGGAACTCAATGCGAAAAAGAATGCGCTAACGACGCGACGACAAAGAACGTTTAAAGCACTTAAATCCCAACTGTAAGTCCTGAAGACTTGCAGCACTCATTACAAGACGTATTTGTGAGTGAGGCCACAGCAAATAAATTTTATGGATGACATCCTCCGCAGACTCCAAATCTAATGCGAGTGGGCGAAAAAAAAACAAGGTAGGCCGAAAAAACAAGGTTCCTACAATTTAAAATTTTGACTCATATTATTGTACGAATGGCTTTTATTCGGTGCGAACATCACATATACACAACCAGCATCACATATCACTGCATCAAAGTAAGAAATAAAACATTAAATCAGAGCCTTTTCTTGTCTCCTCTCTTCATAGTTATCTGCCATTCACCTTCCGGCATGGCAACAGACATCTTTGCCCATTTTCGGCATGTTGACCACTGTCAGAAGGCAATAAAATTTTTTGTTTTTTTCCCGCGCGCTGATGTCATCCATAAAAATTGATTGTTGTGGCCTCAATCAGACTCAGTTTTCTGTCCTCCACTCGCCACGGCAGATTGACGATCACTGTCTCATAGGTTTTGTCGGAATCGACTGCCGCTACATCCATTTCGCATGGCTGGATTGATCCTGACGCGTGTATTTCACCCATAGTTCGTACACGGGAAATATTGACGGCGAGTTGATGAAACAGTACATGTCAGTAAACGGAACGGATGTACGGTCGCTTCAACAAGTCGTAACGGAATCAAAGAGTGTCGGATGTCGATCCGGAGACCGTGGAACTACATGACCCTGCTAGTCTATAGGGTTTAGAAGATGTGAGACGAGGGAAGGCAATCTACAGCCCTCAAGTGTCTTTTATGTGCATTTTTTTATGTGAGAGTGGCACATATGCTTCAATACTAGTAAGTGTCAATCTGATAACATTACGAGAATGTTGTTTCAGAGCAACCAAGAACTTAGCCTCTCCCAGACTTCGGACGCGGCTGGAAAGGGTAGAAAATGGCTAAACAGATAACAATTAACATGCCTAGCTCAAGTGTCTTTTGTGTGCATTTTTATATGAGAGAGTGGCACTTTTAGATTGTTGGCCATATGCTTCAATACTAGCTATAGTAAGTGTCAATCTGATAACATTACGAGAATGTTGTTTCAGAGCAACCAAGAACTTAGCCTCTCCCAGGCTTCAGAGGCGACTGGAAAGAGTAGAAATTGGTCAAATAGATAACATGTAACATGCCAGGAGATTTTATGGTATCGTATTCTTTATTTCGTACGTAATAAAACTAATGCAAAGTAAAATACACAAGAAGAGTGTGCTGGGGGAAGGCAGAGACCAATCTGGTCTATACGAGGCCTTCCCCACAACTAAACAAAACGAAGCAAGCAAGTAACTTAACTGAGCTTATACCAAACAAGTAAAGTGGGGTATATTTTCAAAGCAAGTTTTATTGCGGTTTCAGTGGCACTACTTTAGAATAACTGTAGAGGGTTTGGAATCATAAAGCACACTGGCCTGTACTAGCATTACGTGCGGCAGACACACATAGATCAACCCACACTCCATCAGGACCGGTACTGACCCGCACGCGTCAAGTCGACGCCGATGCGGTGTTTTTCACCGGCGGGAAGAGACCCGCTCGCTCCCCGCTCCATCCTTCACCTGACCCGCGGTTTTACAAGGGTGGACATACCCGGACGGTAAAAGGGTGTAATGGTGCGTTTGGGGAAATCAGCGAGAGAACGTATGAACCCTTTGCCAAACTCTGGGGATTCAATATGTCAGGAACGACAAGCTGTCAGGAGCGGTACCATCTATCACAAACACCTTATACCGACCCTTGGGAGGTAGTATTGCCCGGTATAGAGAGGCTTCAGCTAACACTAGTCCTACATTGGTCGTAAGAAGTCAGCTTTGCTGCTGTAAATACTACTTTAGTTTCAAACCATTAGGTAGATGTAATTGCCTTTTTCTGCAGACGCAGTACTGTAAAACTATGTTGGCGTATTCCTGTAGGTACCCACGGTGCCTATCTCGTCTGTTGGAAATTGATTATTTAGAGGGGGAAATGCGAGCTTAAGGGTCCGAGGATGGAGCTGAGATGACGGCGAGACGGCCATGCTGGTAATGAAACCGTCTCGGGGTATCTACGTGTTGGTTGCCCAGGGAGAACGGTGAAGGAATAGACAGCCGACCGTGGCACGGAGCCAAGTTCTGCCGAAGGCCATTTTCCGCTGGACGGTACCGGTGATCGTTCAGTGACCAAAATTAGTTTTGCGTGACCCTTGATTTCATAATTGGAATATGACGCACGATGCAAAAGTATGATTGAAAAGGCAACAAACTACCCAATGGACTAACCTTGGGAGGATAAAGAAATTACCAACTACTAGCATTATCTGATTCTTGTAAACGGCTTTGAGCAAACCGCCAGGTCTAAAAAAAACAAAATGTTCACACTGTACATACATGTACAACCTAATGTCGATCGTCCCAGAAGCTTTGTATGCGCGCACTGTAACGTTACGTTTCTATACATTATTTATACATGAAACACAGGCACTGCTATATTACGGCGTTAGCAACGCTATATCATAGAGACACGGCGCTCCAAATAAGGTGATTCATGCCGCAATAACAGTCGTTGGTATAGGCATGGCCATAGGACGGGATTGGTACTTCTCCGTATCAACTATTGCGCACCGTCGGCGGTCTTATAGATCCTCCCATCTATGGATCTACCTTGCTTGTCTTTGTGCATTATGGAATATTGCCAGCTCTGTGGCAACTTTACTCTGATTCTATGTGATAAGGAACAGGGAATCGCCGTCCGTGCAGGAGTGGGATATTGGGGTCTGTAGGGACTGTCAGATCGATGGTTCCTCGTGGCTTTGTTCCCGCGTCTCAGGGTTCAGCCGCATCTAATTTCACAGTCAGGCTTCCCTTCTCCTGTCACTAGCGGCATGCGGGAGGTTACGCTGATAACTCAGGCCCAAGGGTGAACATATTTCCCGGGGGTAATGTCATGTGCTCTGAGACTGTGATACTGTGAGATCGTGAGCTCGGCCATGTGAGGAAAAAAACTCAGGAGAAAACCTTCACGTTCTAAAAAAGATAAAACTAGCGGTGTGCGGGAGGTTACGCTGATAACTCAGGCCCAAGAGTGAACATATTTGCCGGGGGTAATGTCATGTGCTGTGTGACTGTGAGACCGTGAGCTCGGGCCATGTGAGGAAAAAAAACACTCAGGAGAAAACCTTCGCCTTCTAAAAAAGATAAACTAGCGGCATGCGGAGGTTTAATACGCTGATAAGTTAGACCCAAGAGTGAACATATTTCCTAGGGGGAATGTCATGTGCTGTGAGACTGTGATACTGTGAGATCGTGAGCTCGGCCCATGTGAGGAAAAAAAAACTCAGGAGCAAACCTTCGCCTTCTAAAAAAGATAAACTAGCGACATGTGGAGGTTACGTCTGATAGCTCAGGCCCAAGAGTGAACATATTTCCCGGGGGTAATGTCATGTGTGCTGTGTGACTGTGAGACCGTGAGCTCGGGCCATGTGAGGAAAAAAAACTCAGGAGAAAACCTTCGCCTTCTAAAAAAGATAAACTAGCGGCATGCGGGAGGTTACGCTGATAAGTTAGACCCAAGAGTGAACATATTTCCCGGGGGTAATGTCATGTGCTGTGAGACCGCTCGTACCATGTCAGGGAAAAATTGAGGTATCGCCGGAAAAAATGCTCCTTTCCAATCCAAAAGATACAGACTTCATCCTTAATTTTATAATGTCGTGCAGTGGCGTCGGTGACGCAACGGTTAGAGCGTTGGACTTGGAACCAATAGGTCCCGGGTTCGATACTCACCGTGGCCCGACGCTGTGCCCTTGGGAAAGGCACTTTACACGAGTTCCCTCCCTGCACGGTGGAGTGACGCCCACCGAGCCTCTTAGGCTAATCTGCACACTACGGATTTGGTGCGCCAATGTGTCAACATTAACACATTTGTCACATTTTTATAATGTCGAGACAAAGACAAATTAGTGGTGTTTCGTATTTGGTCGGTCGGTTCCAAAGTAAAAGGATTTTGGACATTCTAATTTTTTTTCTCTCTCTCCAAAATCAGGCGAAAATTAATGCACGCGCTGATGTTATCCATAAAAATTACTTCCTGTGGCCTTACATCCCGACGTTTCCTTCATTTCCCCTGCCGCGTTTTCCCAACGTTCCCTTGTAAACCTCAGAAGCCATTAAAAACAACACGGCCCCGAGAGGTACTGCCCACCCGGCCAATGGGGGAGCTCCCCTGGGGAGTGCATCAGAACGTAACCAATTCAGCGCGTCCACCTTTATGGCTTTTTGCGAGATGCCTGCTCTAGGGGAGGCAAGCCGTCTCATAGAGGGTTTGTTTTCTTTGCTCTTATCTCGGAAAAACAAGCTGATCTGTGAAATACCAAGGGAGAGGTTCTCTTATCCTGTAAATGTATAGAACAGTCTGCCTGAATAACCAAACACATTCATATATATGGTCAGACAGGAGTCTAAATCCTTCCTACCATAAAATTGCAACATGATGTAACCATGGTGACAAACGTCTGGTTCAGAACCACAGTCCACAAGCTGATCTCTGAAATACCAAGGTAAGTTATCTTATCCCGTAAATGTATAGAACAGTCTGCCTGAATACCCACGCATCTTGCGAAGGCACATTGTATCACTGGTGCGCCATCATGAATGTTATTACCTAGAATTGCCAATCAGAGTTGTAACTTGTACGTGATCCTAGTGGGGGGATACTAAACCTCTAATTCTCCCGGAAAATGTCAAGCAGAAATACCAAAGGATACCTCTAAACAGGTGACTACGCAAGGGAACGGCCGGCAAGATTAAAATAGCAATTACGCTACCCAGGTTAGAGGAAGGGGGAAAAAAGAGGAACTAGAAAGGTAACATTTGCAAAGCAAATGCATAATGTTTACCTTCGCCTATGGTCTGCTGTGTTAATTCTTACTCAAACACATTCATATATATGGTCAGACAGGAGTCTAAATCCCTCCTACTATGAAATTGCAACATGATGTAACCCAACACTAGTTACCATAGTGACAGACGCCTGGTTCAGGTCATTGACATTATTTGTTTGGAGAAGAGGAAGAAGAGGTAGAAGAAGAAACAAAGCAAAAACAATATGTTTTCCTTCGGTTAACATAAATATCTAAAGGCAGGGGTAAAGTAGAGAACAACGATTACACGAGAAACGATTCTAGCTGCAAAAACACTTTGCATGAACATATATTAAAGGGGTGGTTTCTTTAATTATGTCAAATCACCGCCTTGGCGTCTTGTCATAATTAATTCCCAGGATAATCATTACCGAGCTTTCCTTCCTTAGTGAAGTTGTGCCGGGAATAATTAACATGTCATGCTCGATGATATGGTGCGCACAATATGAGACTTATAGAAAGGGCTTTTTGTGTACGACAAAATTATTACCTTCGCCAAGAAGGTTATGTTTTCAGAGGCGTTCGTGTGTGTGTCTGTGTGTCTGTCTGTCTGTAAACACGATAACTCGAGAAGGCTTAAATGGATTGTCTTTATACTTGTTAGGTGGGTAGGTCTTGATGAGACCTCGAAATGATTAGATTTTGGACCCCCTGGCGGCTTGTTGTGGTACTGCAGCAGAACTTTTGCTGGTTTTGATATCTCATGATCTGGA
This sequence comes from Branchiostoma belcheri, assembly GCF_001625305.1. NCBI lineage: Eukaryota > Metazoa > Chordata > Leptocardii > Amphioxiformes > Branchiostomatidae > Branchiostoma > Branchiostoma belcheri. Next base: position 607,459 of record NW_017802514.1, read on the forward strand.
TGCACTAGGGTCACGAAATTTGAATGGTAGATAGCTCCTGTGCTGAACTGACGTAGAACATGAATTTTAACCTTTCTTGTTTTAATCGCTACTTGGTTCTATCTACATGAAAACCTCATATTCCCAAGTATAGATATAATAGTCAGTCTTAGACCGTAGTGTGGCATCCATGATAATGTAGTCTCAAGCGGACTAACTCCTAAGTACATGCCGTCTGTAGGACCGAATCATACCATTCAGATCACGCTTGATGAAATCAACGTCGGTCCATCGTTCCAAATGGATTTGTGTCCGCCAAACGCTCCAGATCCTACTTAACGCTCTGCTTCTCCTGCCCTGTACTTGCCCTGAATGCAGAACTCTCAAACTTTCTGTGATTTGCTTTTAACCTCTTTGACACTTCTTGCTGGCAATGTGTCGTTAACAGACATTTCGCTGGAAGGGAAACACAAAAACTTTCGTATTTAGCCCACAGCAAGTAAATTTTATGGATGCCATCCTCCGCAGACTCCAAATCTAATGCGATAGGGCGCAAAAAACAAGGCGGGCCAAAAAAACAAGGTTCCTACATTTTCAAATTTTCATATCATAAACTTTGTAAAACAAGAAATGATACATATATTGTGCTAAGTTTACTGGCAACTATTACAACATCCATTTGTCACTGAAAAATAAAAGTTTTCATTCAACAAAGGGTTTTGATTCAGTGAACACCACATATAAAAGGAATGAAATGCATCAGTAGAAGACAAGACAATAAATCATAGCCTTGGCTTGTCTTGTATCCTCTCTGTATATTTATCTGGCATCCACGTTCAGGCATGGCAACAGACATCTTTGCCCATTGTCGGCATGCTGACCACTTTCAGAGGGCAACAAAATTTCTTGTTTTTTCCCCCTAAATCAGACGAAAATTAATGCCCGCGCTGATGTCATCCATAAAAATTACTTGCAGTGGCCTAGCTTATTCAAAAGAAGAGGATGGAGTCATCGTGAGTCTGTTTGCACTGTGCGAACGTAAGGGCATTGTCCGATCTTCTCTCAACAGAAAGTTTGAGGAATCCATTTCCTTTGAAAGAGTTGCTCGTTTCCCTTCCTATCGACCCACAGGCTTACCGCCAAGAGATAAACATGAACTGAAGGTGTTTGATAGATGGAGAGGAAGGTCCGCTACAGCCGCGAGGTGGCTGATAGATGGAGTGTGTATAGATCGTGCGGCTCGGAGGTAACACGTACAATCAAAAAGGCGGGCGGGGAACAGTCCCGGGTCGCTTACGGGAGGGGGTGTTCTTCCCCCCGAGGTGACGAGATTGATGGCACGGAACCACCTAAAGTCTCCGCGGAATAACAAGGACTGAAGATTCCCTCCTTATATCCGCTGTAAAAAAAGTGTATCACTACCTGGGGCCTATTTAAGCGACAATCTACAGGCAGGTAGAGTCATAAAATAGAATGTAAAGACAGGAGATTGGGAGAAATAGACGCTAAGGATGAAGACGTGCCTATGGTGTTTTATGGCTGTGTACATATTGCGAACTAGTTTATTGGCAATGCTGAGAAATGTGACAGGACTACAAGACAACTATCTTAGCTGGGATGGTTACGATTGTTTATGGCTAGAAGAGAAATAGTAAAAAAAAAATCGCGATTAACCAGTTGTTTTACGAGGATCCCCTGATAGTTATCAGAAAGAACACAGCTTGCTGTCATATTGGGCCCACATTTAAACAAGAAAGAAAGAAAGAAAGAAAGAAAGAAAGAAAGAGTGGCTCAATATTCTAGTGTTCGTGAAATCATTATCATCTAAACAGAAATAGCGTCCTTCCATAAAAAAAAGTGTTCATGAAGAACGTTTCATAAAGACCATTTTGTTTCACTGTTTGAATCGACAGACAGTTGGTCATGAAATAATTATCATCTTAACAGAAATAATGCCCTTCCATAAAAAAGTATTTATCACATCTTATCCATAATGTTTCATAGAGACCATTTTGTTTGACCGTTTGAATCGGCAGACAGTTGTTCATGAAATCATTATCATCTAAACAGAAATATTGTCCTTCCATAAAAGTACTCGCCAAGCCTTATCTCTAACGTTTCATACAGACCATTTTGTTTGACCGTTTGAATTGGAAGACGGTGGTTATCTCATTGTTTCTTAATGCAATATCCTACCGCATTTCCAGCGGCTTAGAGATATATCGGTCACATTTCCTCCGTGTTAAATGCGCTGTCTGTCCTTGAACAAATGCAATTTCCGATAATGACTTAGGTACGTGATTGCCTGGGGACGGCAATTTGTTCTATTGCTACTGTTTTATTGAGTAGTCGGAATAGAAAATTACAATGAAAGATTTAAAGTGCGCGGTGGAAGCATTTCAGAACTTGGCATTGTCCGTGAAAAGCCATTGTGGTGTCTGTTTTTCACCATTTGATACTGGTTCTGAAATGAGGAGCACGCGTTGTTTCTTCATCAAATAGATATGAGTGCCACAGAGAACGCCAAGGGCCTCGTAATGTGTTACCAATACAATATAACCGCCGCGGCGACCCTGCCATTAAATTACATAGCGAAATATGCTTAGTGGTCACCACAGTATATTACACGTATTGGCATACGCACCAGGCACACAGACAGGCACACGCACGCACACACACAACACACAGGCACACACAGAGGAGAGAGAGAGAGAGAGAGAGAGAGAAATATACACGTAGGAAACGCAGACCTGTCCTTGGTGCTGAACGCCATCCACACATAGATAACTGTCACTCGAACGCAAACACCAGTACCCAACCAACAGTAACACGGTGGCAAAGACATCAAATGTCTGATGGTATCTGAGGCCGGACAATACTGGCATTGGACGGTCCAATCTATGTTGTCAGTCCCTTCCATAGTTAGACTATGGTGTGGTTCTAAGACACGAACAAGAAGACACGTACCTATGATAGGGCAGACCCTCCACAGTCCGGAGTGCACCTCCACACGGACGTCCACGCGGCGCCCGTCCGTCTTGTTGGACAGCATGACGTACTCTGCCGTGTAGAGCCAGTAGTCCGTCCCGACCGCCACCACCAGGAAGCCGAGGGACAGGGACGAGCACAGGCACGTCAGGATCATCAGCGGCCTCTTCCCACACGTCACCATCCTCCTGGCCTTCAGGAACATCTCCGGGGGAACAGAACGGGAGGCGGCCGGCCCAGCCTGCCCAGGTCTCTGTGGATCGGGAATGACCGCTCAGGCATCCCTGCCTGCGACCATTTGGAGAATAAAACGTTCTGGCAGCAGCGTTTAAACACCTACACTTCAAGCTAGGAACTAGTTACAACTGTTCATCGATGGTTATGAGAAATGTTCTTTACAGATCCTGCCTCAGCGCCACGGTCCGATCTTGTTGGAGTCACACGTACAACTGTTGTGCTCACCTTCGGTCGTCACACCTACCAATTCCGCAATCAATAGGAACCCGCCTCCACAGCTTGGGTCTGGACTCCTGCCAGGGCGCGATCGTTTTCGAGTGAATTACCATCTCAGTACCGCATCTCTGACAACCCGACTCATCCTGGCAGAAGGAACGTGCCTGTCTTATTTGTGTGATCGAACCTGTGAGGCCTTTTCCTTCGGAAGCGGCGTGGCTGCCCGTAATGCGTTATAATTACCTCGCCGCTGAGGAAACATCAGCAGAACGCATCGGGAGTCCCGCAATCCTGGGGGAGGGGATGAGATGGAATGGTCTAATCACCGCGCTCATTGGTGAGAAGACTCTGCAATTACATCGGGCGTACGTTAGGACTGAGTGTAAGGGGAGAGAGTTGTGGGGCATACCACCGCTGTATCTAGTTGGAGGGGCGTACGGCAAAAAATACCAGAAAACCGCTTAAATCTAGAAGAAAACGAGTCCCTCACTCACATATGTCAGAACCTCAAGGACAACGCAGTCTTATCTGGTCGAACAGACGCGGCAATCTGAGCAAGATGATTCCGTTTGCAACATCTAGCACGTACAGTCAAGGCTTACCTCAGTCAACCACACTCTACACATGATACAGCTAGATACATATAGATTAGATACTGTCATCTTTACGATACACTGACAAGTGTCTAAGCGATGAAAGATTGGAGATTTGTAGTCTAAGATATACACTTATGGTTGCTCTTTGTCTTTAGATTTACACCGCATTCCCCCCGTCATCTATCCACTGCTCTTTATTCTCCGGGTTTCATCGTCATATAAAACGGCAGTAATTGGTTGAGGCTTCCCCGTGGATTTTGCGATGAACGTCAGGAATAGAGATGAGGTTTGGGTCTATAAAACAGGCATCGCGATGACGTGTCTGTGCGAGTATGTAGTCTTCTTCGTTGGTTATTAGGCCGGACCAAGTAATTTCTATGGATGACGTCCACGCGCGCATTGGTTTTGGCCTGTTCCTAGAAAAAAATTCCGCTTCCTGTAACCATGACCAAAGAGTCATGACAGTGCTGCAAATTGCTAGATTGGAAAATGTGATGAAAAGAAAGAAACAAGGCAGGACGACAACTGCTGTTCCACTGACTTTATCGCTGTTTTCATGAGGAATAAATGTTGGTTGTTACACTTTGTTTTCTCATTCAATTTGTGCCCTAACAAGTTTCGTCTCTTAGTTTATTTCAGATCTAGGCATCTTGTTTTGTTTTCGCGCTATCCCATAGATTTAGGATCTCCAGTGGACGTCATCCATTAAACCTACTTGGTGTGGCCTCACCAAAAGAACTAGTGGAAGAAGAAGTTGAGACAAGGTTGCACTCTTCTATCCGACTAGCTCCTCTGGCAATTCATTCACGCAATTTTACCAATTTCTGCTACGTTTTCGTAACCAAAGTATCTGGTGCAAACTGGTTAGTATGTGTGGTTACGGCTACGTTCGGTTGCCGAATTCAGACGTGGCAACCTATATAGCCCTACCGATAATTACTTCTGAAGCTGCCTGAATTAGCCAGCCAAAGATTAGCTAATATCAAACGTCCATTACAGCCACATAGGGGATGCTGAGATCAGAAATGACTTAGTTGTCGACGTCGATAAAGCCCTTTTCAATCATATTACGGAAATCCGGCAAAGATCTTTTAGCCTTTTCATTAGATTCTATTGATCCATCCCACATTAAGGAAGTCGCTACATGTACATCCCCCAGACTAATTCTGCCCGTTATCGAAAATTCAATAGCTCAATCTTAGGTCTCATTTTGATCAAATACATTACACGTCACCCGGAGGCCTTCTTAAAATTTCCATAGGCATCTCGTCTATATTATCCTCTATATGTGCATAACATACGTACATATGGCCATCCTTGCGTATCCACCCTAAGGCCACAGCAAGTAATTTTTATGGATGACAGCGCGCGCATTAGTTTTCGCCTTCTGACAGTGGTCAACATGCGGAAAATGGGCAAAAATGTCTGTTGCCATGCCGGAAGGTGGATGGCAGATAACTATGAAAAGAAGAGACAAGAAAAGGCTTTGATTTAATGTTTTGTTTCTTACTTTGATGCAGTGATATGTGATGCTGGCTGTGCATATGTGATGTTCCCACTGAATCAAAACCATTTGTACAATGATTGAGTCAAAATTTTAAAATGTAGGAACCTTGTTTTTTTTCGGCCCGCTCGCATTAGATTTGGAGTCTGCGGAGGATGTCATCCATAAAATTTAGATGCTGTGGCCTAACTGGGGTACATGTTTTACACCTTTTAGTATTCGACTGGTGCTGCAAAGAGAAGGGTCTGAATCTATTCTAAGATTTTTAGTTTAAAGGTTAAAGTCTTTAAGGTTCTAATTAGGGCACTTAGCCTTCTTCCTTAATGACAAAGAAGGAACTGCACATTGAGTGTTCCCGTAATGATTTCAAGAGTTCCGTGACCTCATACCTTCTCGGCAAGGGTAAGAAGTGATGACGTAGGGCCAAGTAAATCCCTTGAGTGCAACACGTGACGGCCTCTGCAAATGTGCGGAAATTGATCTAATTAAAGCTGACATTTTCTGATTGGACGAAGAGAAATGGATGACGGACAAGAAACTAGAGTAATTATGCCACTTATTCCCGTCACTCATTCTTTCCTAGAAGTATCGCAGAGTGGAACTCGCTGTCACCTAGTACAGTAGGGGTATTATCATTAGTTGGCTTTAAACACTGTAAAGAGTTAGAAGTTCAAGGTTTAGGTGTACCAAGTCGATCGGTGTAAGATAGCCAGCTGCCGCCGTGCCGCGTGCCTGCAAAGCTGGTGTGTTACGCCGAAGGGCGGTTATACCGGCTATACAGATACAGATACAGAAGTATATTTGGGAGGTGTTCAATGATGACAAAACGTACGTATATGGATCGATTTGTATTCCGTACGCTTCATAAAGAGGGAGAGGTTTGACATTAACTGTTCGCAATGTTTGCAATGATTATCTAATAATGTCTATTTCATCCTCTTAATACAAAAATTGATAATGCTTATCATGACATTAAAATGTCAATACAGGGGTTACGAGAGAATAATTGTTAATACTAGTACTGCTATTTATCAATCGTATCATCTATTTGTATTTTGCCCATTCAAGTATATGCTCATTCATTCATCCATCCATCCGTATCCATCCATGCAATATCCATCCATCCATCCGTCCCATATCCTTCCATCTTTGCAGTAGCTAGAGCTCATTTAATCCTCTATTAAAAAAAGCTGTAATACTAAACGTGACCCATAGATTCAGTATTTTGTCTCTGTGCCACACACGCACCTGGTGCGCACATTCCCGTAAACGACTTTTTCCTGGAACGTTAGGATCCTAATAATAAACAGAACCCCTAACCTCAAACCATCATGCGCATAACTAAAACAAATCAGAGCAGAACCATCGATCCGAGAAAATGGTGTCCCGTGCTCCGTACAGACGGCACCAAGACGTACGGCCAAATAAGGACTAGACTCTCCCTGAGGCCATAGCAAGTAAATTGTATGGATGACATCAGCGCGCGCATTAATTTTCGCCTGATTTGGGCGGAAAAAAACACTGAAATTTAGTTGCCCTCTATTTTTCGCCTGATTTTTTAAAAGAAAAATCCTCTAACAGTGGTCAACATGCTGAAAATTTTTTTTTAAAGTAAGAAATTTTGTTCCCTTCTGACAGTGGTCAACATGCCGAAAATGTGGGCAAAGATGTCTGTTGCCATGCCTTAACGTGAATGGCAGATAACTATGAAGAGAGGGGACAAGATATGGCTCTGATTTATTGTTTTGTCTTTTACGTTGATGCATAACACATGCATTTCATTCCTTTTATAATTTGATGGTGGCTGTGTATATGTGACGTTCCCACTGAATCACAACTATTTGTACCATGACTGAAAAGTTTTATTTTTCAAAGTTGTTTCAATGAGAAATGGGTGTTGTAATAGTTGGCAGTAAACTTAGCACAATATAGGTATCATTTATGATGTCAAAATTTGAAAATGAAGGAATCTTTTTTTTGGCCCACCTTGTTTTGTTTTCGCTCTATCGCATTAGATTTGGAGTCTGCGGAGGATGTCATCCATAAAATCTAGTTGCTGTGGCCTGATTTACTGGTACGGTACTCCACTGCCGTTCTAAATATCGCAATGTTTTTGTCACACGAATGATGCTGGCATGGAAGTTCAAGGACAGAAACTCAATCAATAGGAAACACTGTGCCGTACGAAAGGGAATAAGAATTCCAATTAATTCAGTCTGAATTGGTCTGGGCGTCGTAAAAGTGGCGCGTCGTGCCTGAAAAGATTCTAGCCGTACAGAGATAGGATAGAGAAATAAAGAGAACAAATAGACGTGTATTAAGAAACATATACCAGGAGGCCCATATTTGACCTTGACCTTTGTCTTCCTAAGACCTACCAAGGTACCAAATATCATCACAATCCATAAAGGCGTTCTGAAGTTATTGTGCGGAAACACAAACACACAGACACACACACACACACACACACACACACACACACAGACGCGCCAAAAACAATACCTCCATTTTTCATGGAGGTAATAAATGTGTACGATAATGTTATCTATAGAGAACGAAGAGGAGAAATGGAATTCTATTAGTAATGTATAGCAGCCAAACTATGTAATTATGTTTCCAAATGTTTCAAAAAGAGATAAGAAAGGGCAACTAACAGTAGATGATAGGTAGTATATAGTATTGTTATGATGTATAAATTCCTAGCAATTAGCATTAGAATATAGCGTCCCATTATGCAATACTCATGTTTTGCATACTGCATGTCCTCTTGTGCATTTAGCCCATCTGGGCAAGAACATGCAATAAAGATTCATATCATATTAGTAAACATAACAATCAATAATTGAGTACGATAATGTTATCATTAAAGTGATTGATCCCAGTGAAGTTCTCCGCCGATTGTCTATGTATAAACAGAGACTTACAGACATACTTCGTCCTTGGTGCTGAAATGGGGGTCCCCAAGCGAGACATCTGATTCTGTATCTGTATCTGTATAGCCGGTATAACCGCCTTTCGGCGTAACACACCAGCTTCGCAGGCACGCGGCGCGGCGGCAGCTGGCTATATTACACCGATCGACCTGTTACACCTAGTTTTTGAACACCTCAATCCTTGGTTGATAACTCTGGTACTTGAAGGCCTGGCTATTTCTTGTTCTCTTCTGGGCTGGTATTAGGTACTTAGTAGTTGGGACGTCCACCAGTTTATTAGTCATTTTGTACATCATGCATAGTCTGGACATCTTTCTTCTGTCTTCCAGTGAGGCCCACTGTAGGTTTCTTTTCATTTCCGTGACACTAGCACCTCTTTCACATGTGGGGATACTTGGATATGTCGTGTGGTGCGGGGAAAACGTTGAAGCTCGCCCCTTTGCACAGTGGGTGATGTTGGCTCGCCACCATGGGCAAGGAAAAGGTGGAGACAACTCGGGAATCCAGGGACACAGAGGGGCACAGTGTCCAGGAAAAACTTGTCGGCCTGTCCCACATAACAGACCCTGACACGGAATTTTTGTGTTAAAAAACATATTGTTTTTACTCTGTTTCTTCTTCCTCTTCTCCTCCAAATAATATATATGAATGTGTTTGAATGAGAATTAAACAGAGCAGACCATATGCGAAGGTAAACATCATGCATTTGCTTTGCAAATGTTACCTTTCCAGCTAAAAAATCTTAAGAGCTTCCCTGTTTTCTAACAGTTTTCTCTTTCGCCGTAAAAGTCTTTCAGAATACGCAAGACCGGTTGGCACCGTGTCTGGAGGCCAATCTAATTCTATCGTGCCATTTTGACCCGGGCTACTTTTATTGTGTCACGTTTCTTATGCAGGGGGCGAGAAGTCATAACGCCGGCGTCTCACTGTCAGCGACCTCCCGCCAAATCTGTGGATCGCCAGAAGGTCGCCGAGTTTCAAAATTGCCAGAGTCAAGGATGGCGTACGCGTTCGCCTCAAAATGTGACCTGTTACGTCAGTCGGGGTTAGGTGACATGCGAACATCGGCCGATCTCTAGAAATCTAGAATTGTTTATTTTTCGTTGATGCAAACAGCCCGGCCGGGCCCCGGTTTGGAAATGTGACCTCAGCCTCACAGACTGACGTTGATACAAACAACCCGGCCGGGCCCCGGTTTGGAAACGTGACCTCAGCATCACAGACTGACGTTGATGCAAACAGCCCGGCCGGGCCCCGGTTTGGAAACGTGAACTCAGCATCACAGACTGACCCTGCTGCCTGACGCCGGCTTAACATGTTAACACACTTGCAATTTTCCATGATGACATGATAACTAGGTTATACACCATGTCATGCACAGCCAACCGGGTCTGATTAAAATAGACCCCGGGACAGAGAGTCAGATTAGAAATTGATGAAAGGTCTAATAGGATCGACGAGAAGAATATTTTACCGGAAACGCCCACATCCCGGTGAAATAGAGGTCAAGCCTTGCAGCCCAGTCCTGTTATCCAGGTCTTAACTGGTTAACGTTTAGATTGACTGACTGATTGGTTCATGAAAAATGGCATTTCTGTTAACAACTACAAACGTAACATTTTAACATGATGGTAACAATTAACATCTGTTAATTCTTACATAAACACATCCACATATATGGTGACAGGAGTCTAAATCCCCCCTGCTATAAAATTGCAACTTTGTTTGGAGAAGAAAAAGAGGAAGAAGAAGAGAAAGAAGAAGAAGAAACAGAGCAAAAACGATACGTTTTCCTTCTGCAAACTCGCAAAGGTAAACATAATCAGTCGGGATCTCTACTGAAGACTCTCACCACTCCTGAAAAATGTTCTGAACACTTTGCTACTTCAAAAATGTGTAAAGTTTTCTGCCTCTCATTGAACAGTTATGCCTACCGTGGGATCATTTTGACGTGTGTTGAATTGGGAAAATGATATCATGCCAAAAATCGATCAGCGCTATGTATGATTCGATAATGATTTTATGTCACTCCGAAGCTGCTATTGACGCAAACCTTTACGGAAAGGCGAGCTTATCTTTTCCAGAGTAGATTTAAGCGTCTTGTCTGGAGAAATTCGTTTATACTGATCGATTGAAACAACATTATCAGGAGGGGTGGACTAGATATCAGTCAAAGCGGCTGAAAGGTTGAGTAGCATGTTTTAAAGGCGATTTCAGAGCAGCAAAACTGGAAATATTCTGAATAAGGCCATTTTTATGATATTGACGCATACTGCTTCACATTAGCACATTTCAATGAGTATTTCATACTTTGGGTTTTTAAAACTGTAGAAACAAGCCCCAAGATGAGTCCTTTATTTTATGGGTGGCACTCTAAAAATCAGCTCAGGGCCCTTCCAGTAACCATTTTCCGTCAGAAGTTTGGGAATTTTTGCTCCATGAGGGTCAATATACATTGCGATAGTGTGGTTTCAACTCAGGATGTAGATAAGTGACTAGAATATTGACTTTGAAAAATCGGATTTCCAAGCCCTAAAAACTGCATTAGATGCTTTTGATTCAAACGGCAGTGCTCCCATGCACCTTCCTATTTTTATGTGACACTTCTCACCCTGTTCTCGCACATTATGTAACTCGTACTCTAGAGAGTGTACTCTAGAGAGATGTGATTCACAAAGTATTAACGAGTATGGTTAATCTCGCACCTGGTACGAAATTTACAGATTCGGGTGCCGAACCCTCGCGTTCTGTCGCTCTGCCTACAAATCTCGCTAATAACGCCACTGACGCGTGGCAGGGGTCCAGTTTAATTACCGCTCTACCTCACGTTTCCTCTGCCCTTGAGAGTTGTGAGGGAAGTCATTCCGGGTATACGAAAACCACCAATTACAAACACCGCTATATTGCCTATGGTAAAGTTGGCACGTCCATTGGCACTTCTTGTTTCACCGCTCAGAACCTTTCAGCGTGCCACTAGGTTCTCTTCCAGCTCTCATCAATACACCGTCAACATACCTGTCTCCAAGTCATTTTTACAACAACAGCTTCTTTCCCCGGACTGCAAAATTATGGAACTCTCTTCCAAACAGCTGCTTTCCGTCCGATTACAATCCACAAAGCTTCAAAACAAAGGTCCACCACCATCTCCTGACATAACTACATTATACTCACTTAAGTACCTCTAGCTCTATGCCTAGAAGTGGCCAAAAATAATTGGCCTTGCATTGAGCGACACCGTTAGAAAAATACATCTTTTAGAAATGAAATTTATATGTGTAAATTTGCAATGGCTTATCACTGCCAACTCTACCTAAATCTTTCCACTGCCACGACATGGCGTGATATTCAGTACAAACTACTCTCCTCGCAAAGGTTTGGGGTTTGCCTTATTTTTGGCGTGTTTTTAGGCTTTTTTTATCGGGCCTGTTGGGCTTTTTACACCAGTTGGGTTAGCGTAAACAAGCAAAATAGAAAGCCCGATAGAGAAAGCCTAAAAACGCGCCAAAATAATCAAAACCCAAACCTCTGCTTGGAGAGTAAGTACAAACGACTTTGATGCACTCGCAGGCCAGGCGGCAGTACGTTGAATCAGTCCTGTTTGGCGCAGTTCCGGTGCTTCAAGGGGAGTACATGTCCTGCTGTTTTTATTTTCATCCTTCAGAGTTACTTTAGGAAAGCTAATAGCCAAGGGGTCAAAACGGCAATACTAGTCGGAACATGGAGAGCGAAACGAGTCTCTAGTGACGGTTTGATAAGGTGAAGGGCTGGAACAGACTACAAGGGCAAGGTTCTATACTGTTTCACTATTTCAGTCACCGCTCAAGACTCGCAACTGCAAAAGTTCTTGATACAAAAAAGAATAACAACAGATCGGTGTCATTGATTTTCCCCATCAAATTTCAAAAGTGATTCGCTGGATATTCATTTTCTAATATCTTGATACGCAACTGGCGTGAACATTAAATGTATATTCATTTCATGAACAGTTTTAACTGTCTTAAAAGAATAAAGAAATGAGGGTGATGACAAAGTATGAACCGCTACGCATACACCTTGTTACAGAAATGCAGATGTGTTCACGGGAGTGCAGATGTGTTCACCAGAATGCAGATGTGTTCACATGAATGCAGATGTGTTCACATGAATGCAGATGTGTTCACAGGAATACAGATGTGTTCACAGTAAAGCAGATGTGTTCACAGGAATGCAGATGCCTTCCCAGAAATGCAGATGTGTTCTTGTAAATGTGAGAAGTGGATCGCCAATTACAGAAAGGTTATCTCCAGCCACCCCTCCCAACCCTCTTGTGTAGTCAGCGCTATTCTATATTCCTGTCACGTATTGCCCGTTCAATTACTGGAATCCCATTGGACAGAAGATGTACAGTAGCTTAACCATAGGCCAAGCCCGGCACGGTAAGTATTTCTTTTCATGTAAATCGTCCTTGAGAATGGATTTTTATTTCATCTGAGTTAAACCCCGCCGTTCAGTTTTCCACGCGAGGCCATATTTCAAACGTTGCCTCGCTGTTTGATGTGATGTTATTGATTCTATTGTTTGCGCTCCTCTTTTTGATTCCTCGTCAATCAGAGGCTGGTAAAGTCGCTCGCTAATTAGCTGGGAGCTTTCGGGACCTCCAATCACTTTCTTATGATCTCCTGACGAGTGAAATCACCGTGTAAACATCACAAGCCACCTGATGGAAGCGCCATCAACTAAGGCCGTGTTGATCTGATTGTATGGATGACATCCACGCGCGCATGAATTTTCTGCAGTTTCCAAAAAAAGAAAAGTTTTCAACCATACTATAAATCGTACAAAACAGTTGCAACATGAGCAAATATGTAATAATTGTTTATTGATTGATTGATTGATGGAATCTGTATATACCGTAAGTTGCAAAACAAAAATATTGGAAAACGATGCCAATGTCGTAGAATGCCGAAATCAAACAAAAAAGACGAAAATGTAAAGAAATGATCAGAAGTTGAAGAGTAGAATATTCGCCATAGCATACTCTGTGTCATTTGTTCTACCTTCATGACCACGTAGATTTCATAATGAAAGCAACTTTTTTTTCCAAACTTTTTTTATTCGCACGCTCGCATCAGTTTTGGGGTTCCCGGAGGATGTCATCCGTATAATCCAATCAACATGGCCTAACAGTCAAGGAAAACGGTCCGACCAGGGCCGTCTGTGTGATCTATCGCCTGATGAGAACAATTGATATGTATCAGCTAAAGGGGGACTTAGTTCACTAGGCGCTATTCAAGCAATAAATCTGACGAAGTAAAACGTAAAAGTGAAGACTCTGGAACACTGGCTACTAAAAATATCGCTGTTGCCGTGCTAGTTAAAAGTGGCCACATATCTTGTGACTCCGTTCCAGATACAGCATGTGTTGTTAGGCCACAGCAAGTGAATTTTCTGGATGACATCCCCTGCAGACTCCAAATCTAATGCGATATGGCGAAAAAAAAGGGTCGGCCAAAAAAAGATTCCTACATTTTCAACTTTTTTGCGTCATAAACCTTGTAAAACAATGTAAGTATTTTCAATCATTGTGCAACTGGTTTTGATTCAGTCGGGACATCACATATAAAAGCTATGAAACACATCCCTGCATCAATTTGAAAGTAAAAAACAGATCAAAATAAATAAGAGCCTTGTCTTGTCTCCTCTGTTCATATTTATCTGCCATCCACGTTCCGGCATGGCAACAGAAATCTTTGCCATTTTTTGGCATGTTGACCACTGTCAAAGGCCAACAAAATTTCTTGTTTTTTTCCCCCCAAAATCAGGCGAACATTAATGCGCGCGCTGATGCCATCCATAAAAATTACTTGCTGTGGCCTTAGAAGCACAGAAGAGAAAGCTGCTACACCTCGAGGTACCGTTTGACAAAGGATCCAGCTGAAACGACAGCAAATACGTCAGGAACGCTGGTCGTTCGATATTTTGCTTTCGGATACAATTTGTTTTGGTCAGGGAAGGTCCCCAAGATACCACTGCTCCTGGAGCAAAGTTTATTGGTAGTGGAGAGGGATGAATATATTTATGTTTTCCGATGTATTGTTAAAGGCACCCAATGCAGTTTTTAGGGCTAGGAAATCCGATTTTTGAAAGCCAAGATTCTGGTCATTTCTCTACATAGTTGTACTCACACTGTTCCAATGTAGATTGACCCTCATGGAGCAAAAATACCCAAAATTCTGATGGAATGGTTACTGGAAGGGCCTTGATCTGATTTTTTGGGTCCCACCCAGAAAATAAAGGACTCATCTTGTTGCTTGTTTCTGCAGTTTTAAATGTCCAAAGTATGAAATGCTGAATCAAAGTTGCTAATGTGAAGCAGCATGTCTCAATATAAAAACAAATGCAGAATATTTCCAGTTTTGCTGCCCTCAAATCGCATCATGCCTTTTAAAAGTTGGCAGGAGTTCTTGGCGTCACCTAGCTGTGCAATGTATGGTCGTATAGCAATATAGTTCATGCTTTGTACAAGTAACATAATAACATCATATCATTGGCATCACGTAGATCACGTACAACAACCTTAGCGTGGCCGTCCTATGTTATGAATATCACATCGCAAAGCGAAAGCTGTCTATATAGATTCTCTAACTTGATCGTTACGGTTACATCCCCCCTCAGGTACATCCTCAAAATCCCTTCACGGCAACTCAAGCTCCGCTCCCGTAGCTACTTAAGAAGCTTGCTTCTAAGACTCCTTCGCCCGCCTCAAGATCAGGGCACGAACGTAAGAAGGGGGGATCAGGGGAAAGATGATTGAGGTCAGAGGTACGGAGATGGAGTTAGGGAAGCTATGATAAGGATTTTCCGACTGAATGTGCTGCCGCGACCCGAGCGTTCTAAACCGACACAGAGGGGATTTACGTGCCGGCAGTTTACAGGCGTAACAACATCACCGGCCGTGATCCGAATGGTATACAAACTGTCGTGCGTTTTACTTGAGGAAGAGTGGAGTAAATCGGGTCGGGGTGACAGAGGGGCAACTTTAATCATATGTTATCTCCGACAACATTAAGATCGTCGTTATACGTGGATTGCTTTGTGCAATCGGTAGGAAGCGGAGTAAGGCCACAGCAAGTAATTTTTATGGATGACATAAGCGCGCGCATTAATTTTTTTCGCCTGATTTTGGAAAAACCAAACAAGAAATTTTGGTCAACATGTGGAAAATGGGCAAATATGTCTGTTGCCATGACGGAACGTGAATGGCAGATAACTATGAAGACAGGAGACAAGAAAAGACTCAATTTTTTTGTTTTTTACTTTGATGCAGTGATATGTGATGTCGGCTGTGTATACGTGATATTCTCACTGAATCAAAACTATTTGTACAAATATTGAGTCAAAATTTGAGAATGTAGGAAACGTATTTTTTTCGGCCCGCCTATTTTTTTATTTCGCCCGCTCGCATTAGATTTGGATTCCCTGCAGGATGTCATCCATAGAATTTAATTGCTGTGGCCTAAAAACGAAAAATAAAGCCGCTGGAAACGGCTTTGAAATAACAACGCGATAGAGGTATGGACCGTTAAAGTATATGACATGCAAACGGCTGCTCATTTTTGCTACGCTGCCAAATGTTCAACGTCAAATAGAGATTGTTAGGGATGTAGTCGTTTTATTCACATCCAAGATCAATAAAAACAGCATCAACCATTGTTGATGCTGATTTCTGTTCCAATGGGAAGTAATTTTCCTTCATATTTACGCCACCGCTGGAAGATAAAGATAAAGTTGTGAAAGAAAAGGAGAGCTTTTGAGCTGCCACAACCGCCCATAGCCTGTTACGCTACACTTTTGTGTGACATTATCGTATTTGTCGGTGTTGTGACTTCAAATCCGTTTTTTTGCAAGCCTGTCTAGTGTCATCAAGTTTTAACAACGTTCTTTAGAATTATATTCACGGGTTCTCAAACAGTGGCATTGTAAAAGTTGTGCTTAACGCTTGCAAGGTATTCAAATTTATGATCACTACTATCCCCGAGGCACGAACAAAAAAGATAAACTTGAAGACGAACAACAAAAGAGCTTTGATTTTAACTTCGTAAAGGAGTTTGTCTTCCAGCTATGCGATCTTCATACCTTAAGACACGGTGAAGAATGACTTATCTTGAAAGATGTGACTGTTTCAAGAGATAACGACATGACTGATTAATTCGATTCGAACAAGAAGGCTCTCCGAAGATGCCATAATCCTAAACGTGGTTGTTGAACATGTGAATTGTCACGATGTGCCACCAGCCATCGGCTTGTTGACAGCTATCATAAACATGACTGATCAAAATGTCTTTTTGATGTCCGAATCGGATTTCGCAGATCTGGGAGACGAGCAAAATACCTCTTTTATGTGAAAACGAAAAATGAAACCCGATAGTGGTAACACATAAATTCTAATTGTGTTTGTGGTGCCTAAAGCCGCCCGGAATTTGATATTGGAATAGCGCTTCATACCCTTTTGTCAGCAAAGCCATGTATGCCATTTTATATTTTCCAATATCAGAAACGTAAGACGCTAGTCGCATATCTGTGCCCTCAAATAAAACTC
This sequence comes from Branchiostoma belcheri, assembly GCF_001625305.1. Taxonomy (NCBI): domain Eukaryota; kingdom Metazoa; phylum Chordata; class Leptocardii; order Amphioxiformes; family Branchiostomatidae; genus Branchiostoma; species Branchiostoma belcheri. The sequence continues at coordinate 624,490 of NW_017802514.1, forward strand.
ACTGCTCGTCAACACCTGAGGGGTTTACATGAGATATTTTCCATTGGAAAGATCACAAACCTATCTGAAGAGATCTCAGGTTGTGTAAGAAATCCAGTTAACTTTTACGAGCCGTGCTGAAGCGAACACAAACGCGGGACCGAGTCGCCGACTCTCACGGCCGGTGGTAAATCATCCGAACCGCCGCCGCAATATCTCACAGTCGCCGTTAGTTACTCAAACTAGCCTGGTATCCAGTCATACGTGATTTTGGGGGTGTTGGGGTGTTCAGGCAGGCTGTGTCTTCGGGGGCTCTAATAGCTTCCCCCGCCCAGTGCAACAGGCCGTCCCGGTAGGAGTGTTCCGCTAATAAGAGACAGTATGCTTGGGGATTTGGTTTCCCCCCAACACGAACGTCGAGGGCTAATCAATCTCTCGTGAAATACACACCGGGAAACCTATGTGAGGCGGGCGGGACAGAGCTCTTGTGGCCCCGTCCACGATCAGACTGGATACCAGGCTAACTCAAACGGGTTACCTTGTAAACCCTGAATGTGCCCACAGTAAAAACGATAATGAAACTTGTATTTTAGATTAATGTTTCCTCGACTGGGAAATCTATAGTTAGGGTCAGGCACGCCCCCGCAAATCACGCCGCCACTACGGATACGGACGGCTCGTATATTGTCTTCTGGGTTTAATCAAACTTGCCAGACGCTGACAACACGTGAATGCACGTGATCATGACTACGCGTATAAAGGATCATTCACCAGTTTCCCATTCCCATTGCGCCTGGGGGTACAAAATCTTCCTATGTTGCATTGCGCAGGAAGGTATCATGTTGAAGTTAAACAGATTGTTTTTCTGTGTGTTTTGAGGTGTTGGGGATCAACATTAATTGACTATTACTATGGGTCGAATCTAACAACAAGTAGAGAATGAAATTTTTGTGTTCTTTTTTAGGCCACAGCAAGTAATTTTTATGGATGACATCCGCGCGCGCATTAATTTTTGTCTGATTTTGGAAAAAAAAACAAGAAATTTTGTTGGCCTCTGACAGTGGTCAACATGCCGAAAATAGGTCAAGATGTCTGTTGCCATGCCGGAAGGTGGATGGCAGATAAATATAAAGAGAGGAGACAAGAAAAGGCTCTGATTTTATGTTTTGTTTCTTACTTGCTTTGATGCAGTGATATGTGATGTTGGCTGTGTATATGTGATGTTCCCACTGAATCAAAACCATTTGTACAATGATTGAGTCAAAATTTCAAAATGTAAGAACCTTGTTTTTTGTCGGCCCGCCTTGTTTTTTTTTTTCGCCCGCTCGCATTAGATTTGCAATCTGTGGAGGATGTCATCCATAAAATTTATTTGCTGTGGCCTAACATGGAACATGTGGTTTGTAACGTACGTTACACTATACTGTCAGCAGAAAAGAGATATAACTATTGACTTGACTATATTGCTCGAAATAATTCAACAGATGTTGTAGTTAATAAGTATCAAGGGAGCAACCTGTCATTAACGAATGTAAAAACACCAAGAAACACATACTTAGTAATTCAGATCTCAAGGCGCTATGCAACCTGGGAGATTTTTACACCCCAGGCGCAATGCGTCATGGGAATGGAAAACCGGTGAATGGGCAATTTACTGCTGCAACGTGGCCACTTATTCGTTGTAATAGTCGACAACTCAGAGATACGACAAACCTGTGTATAGCTAAGGTCCCAATTACGCCGGTGCCCGTCGGGGATGTAGTCCCGGCTGGCCCCGGTCGGGTTCAGGAGTCGAGCGGGCATCGGCTGTCGTGGTCACAATTAAAAGATTCCTTCAGTAGCATTTTGTTAAAAATTTGGTCGGTCTCCGGCAGGCACCCGGCAGGTACCCAGCAGATTCTCTGACGACGTCTTGTATTGACCTATACGTAATGCAGAATTCACGTATTTGTTGTGATCATTTGATCTGTGAGGTCACACATTTTACCCGGGTTTACGACGTACACACCTTTATTCTGTTCATCTGGTCTATGACGTAAGAAATGTGTCCCGGTGGAATGCCGGCAACCGGAGGGGTACCTCTCGGTGTTCTCACGATGAGGTCACGGCGTCTTTTTGTCAGCGGGGCCCGGGTAGAATTTAACTCAGAATTAAATTCTTATCAGGGCCCCGACGGGCCAAAAAATAGCCCGGTAGCCGCAGGGTGCCCCGCGGGGCCACGTCGGGGTCCCGCCCGAAAGTGGTAAAAAACAGCCCGGGAACTACCCGCCAGGGCCCCTTTTCCCAATTGGGACCTTAGCTTATATTGTACGTAAGGCCACAGCAAGTAAATTTTATGGATGACATCCTCTGCAGACTCCAAATCTAATGCGAGCGGGCGAAAAAAAAACAAGGCAGGCCAAAAAAACAAGGTTCCTACATTATAGAATTTTGACTCAATCATTGTACGAATGGCTTTTATTCGGTGGGAACATCACACATACACAGCCATCATCACATATCACTGCATCAAAGTAAGAAACAAAACATTAAATCAGAGCCTTTTCTTGTCTCCTCTCGTCATAGTTATCTGCCATCCACCTTCCGGCATGGCAACAGCTAGACATCTTTGCCCATTTTCGGCATGTTGACCATGCACCGTCAGAAGGCAACAAAATTTCTTGTTTTTTTTTCAAAATCAGGCGAAAATTAATGCGCGCTGATGTCATCCATAAAAATTACTTGCTGTGGCCTAACGTCTGTCTTCTCTGTCATGACCTGTGAAACATTAGCTCTCCAGTGAGTTATGCTGGTTCGAAATGACTTTGTCTTGTTGGCATACATATAGAACCTCAATACAAATCAAAACGACAAATGTAAAGCTATGCTGCAAAATGCTATTAGCAAAATGCGAGGTTGCCCGATGTTTAATAGACCACAGCAATGCCTTTCATTCCTTTTATATTATATGTGATGTTCACTGAATCAAAACCATTTGTACAATGATTTTTCAGTGACAAATGGATGTTGTGTTATAGTTGGCAGTAAACTTAGCATAATATAGGGAACATTTCTTGTTTAACAAGGTTTGATGTCAAAATTTGAAAATGTTGGCATCTTGTTTTTTTTTTTAGCCTGCCTTGTTTTTGTCGCCCTATCGCATTAGATTTGGAGTCTGTGGAGGATGTCATCCATAAAATTTACTTGCTGTGGCCTTACTTTTCTTGTGAGACGATGGGGGAGGGGGGTAAGTAGAAGATTCGCCAATGCATCAGGTACACCAGAAGTGAACGTCATTCATATGTTTTTTTTAATTGAACAAAGAAATACAAATACAAGGACGAAGTGGGACTGAACTCAAGTCATACAACTTATTTTACAGCCCCACTTAACATTTAACATAGATACAATAGTCATACAAATAGTCATAAACATAAAGTAGTACACTGAAAACTAAACCCCTATACATACAGCAATATATCAACAAGAGAAGTATTATATGATTTATATGTTACAAACAAAGAAGAGAATACTATGTAACAAAGAAACGTTTAATGCCGCTTATAAAAGGTTGGGTAAGTAACATAATTTTTCATTGTACTCAGAGGGTATCGCCTCATCCATATGTAGAGGATGCTCCCCATACGTGAGTTAATCCCCCAATTCTTCCAGCCTGTTGAAATGGGATAACCGTCAGTAGCCCGCAGCGGAAACACAGTAATCCTACCGATGAGAATTCTATTATTTCCCGACTTTGTTAGTATCTCACAGGCAACAGATCATCCAGAAGGCGCCTCTTCATATATTCATCGCGATAAACCAGGGATTTGTCATCTTCTGCTTTGTAGACTGCAAGCTATTTGTTCTTCTACAGACAGAGAAATCAATAAACTTACGGTTAATACAATTAACGGGTCTTGTCGAGATTAGTTACTGTGAGATCGGCAAGGTTTAGTTTGGAGATCTTTGCATGAGTTCAGTTGCCGGTCGTCGCACTCGTGAATAGGAATATACGAGTATTGGTGCGTCTGTCTTTGTAAGAATATATTGTCAAGTTGACGTAGTTTTGGTCTTTTTTATTTTCAATGCTCATGCTTGAAAGGAAACTACCACTGGAAGCTGTAAGGAAAGAAGAATAAAATTCACCAATACATTGTAAGTTAAGAGTATGGTATTTGGCATGGGAGTTAGGTAGCAGTTCAAGTGATCAATATTTTTGAAGAGCTATGCTACACAGATGCAAGGAAACCATTACAGTTACTGTAACCGCGCAAGGTCAAATGTACCCCAAGTTGTCAAAATGTACTTCGTGAATTTTTTCGTTCCAACATTTCATGACTAGACATGGTGACGGCACACTCAAGTTATGTCAACTTATTTTGTGTCGCTACCAACGCAGAGGACAAATACAGGACAGGACAACACTCATTTTCACTTGAGTTAAGTGAGGAAAGTCGTGTAAAGTGCCTTTCCCAAGGGCACAAAATCGGTGGCATGTCAGGACTCGAACCCAGGAGCACTCTGTCGTTACGCCACAAAAAGAAGTAGCTATACAGAGATACAGATGCAGATATCGTTGTTTGGCAGAGTGTGCTGTAACGGCGCTATAGCTTTTAGACGACGATTACGGCAGAGCGAAGTGCTCGCGATCGTCTTGTAAAGTGAGGTGACACTGAAGTGACAGCCCGTCGCTCTCAACCGCACGAAGGGTCAAGGTTTGGTCGCCATGCCGTTGAGCAGAGCTGTATCTACCGAACCAAATTGTAAGGAGACGAGACAGTGGAGAAGGCCGTACTGACAGGAGTTTATACGAATGACAGTCAATTTTTGCAATCGAGAAAGAGGCATACATGCGATTGTGTCTCGGTCCATAACGACTCAAGTCTTCGCGTTTTGTAGCTTTTGAAGGGGTGGTTACATAGAAGAGATACATGTACATGGCGACTAAGTCATCTCGAACCGTTGTCCTATCAGTATGGACCAGGGACGATTCTATCTTTCAAAACTTCCCGAAATCTTGCGTAAGCCATGTATGAGCCTTTTAATAACTTACCATACGATTCATAGACCATTAACACTGCCCGGATATACCCGTTTGCATCATTTTATAGCCAGTGCTGGTGTGGTAACAGACTAGATCTAGGCTGCGATGGCAGTGCTTTATTTGTGTCGGACTACCAGGTGCAGTTTACTTCAGACAGCTTTACCTAATGCTTTACACCAATTTACAGACATAGGCAGAGTCAATCAGCGAAGCCCCAGAAGACACGAACAGTTGTAGTTTGTGCCTTCATCTTTACGATGACAAAAATCTCCTAACAGCTATTTCTAAGTGCAAGGTGGATTCGGTGAAAACAGTTACGAACATTTTCCCGGCATTTCTCAATTCCTGGAAGATCGCAGAAGATGGAGACTTGACGAGATGGGAGTCCAAGCATACCGATTTGTAAATCCTACAGCCGAACTTGAGATGAACTTGCGAGTTGTTTCCAAGTCTTCGCGCAGCTGGAGGGATTCAAGTTTGAAGCCCAAGTGTGCTTCCTGGGCCCTCACAGCTGTAGCCAGCTTATCGTGGATCTATGTGACAAATTGTTGGCAATAAAACACAGACGTGGCGGCGTCAGGGGGAGAGAATGGCTGTCCCCGTTGGAAAAAGATGGACTTTGACATGTTCCTGGTTGTATAAAAGTTTGTAAGAGTCTGGAATAGCTTCTGTGTTGCATATTTCTGGGAAGGAAGTTTGTTTATGTGAAGACCGACTGTCCCCGTTGGAAAAAGATGGACTTCAAATGTTTCCTGGTTGTATAAAAATTTGCAATTGCAAGAGAGGGAAATAGCTTCAGAGTTGCATATTTCTGGGAAGGAAGTTTGCTTATGTGAAGAACATACTTTCCTGCTAAGCATGCCCTGAGTTTATTGCATTTTTATAATATCAGACAGCTTTAAAGCATGGGGCGACTGGGTTTGCCATGGGCAATTTTGCTGTTTATGTGTGCAACACAGCTGTTGTGATATTCTCTACAATTCTCATAGATGTAAAGTTGCATCGTTGAAAAATGTATAATTTTGTAGACAGAACAAAGTGTTCTATCACGGTATTTTGCAACACAAACGTGACAATTTGTCTCCACCAGACTAACTACGCGGGTTAAAACAATGTAAAATTTAGCCAATAGGAAGAATAATTGGCAAGGGGAGTTTATACAGCGTAGAGTTCACTTGCCTGCGCAGAGGGGGAAATTAGGGGAAATTGACTCTCTCGCGGACTGACTCTCCTGGCCAATTATTTCCATTTTTAACCGAATTCTAGGATCCGTACCCCCATAGGAAGGCCTGGTGGAGACTACATGGCAGTTACGTAGGCGAGTGATCTGTTCCTCAGTGGTAAAGTTCGTCGAGAGCAGAAATTACCTGCGCATGTTGTTCCCCGAATGAGCGCAGTAACCCAGTTTTACCTCCCGCGGCAAATTTCCTCCGAGACCTAACAAGCTAGTTCTGGCAGCAGACATCACTCGTTCCTACGCCGCTCTAGATTAGATAACGTTGCGTACGTAGGGAGGACATTTACTGAATGACATGTAAAAAACTAACGACTGTTTAAATCTTTATCAGTACAATCTTCTCTGACCGTAATAGTACATAGTCATTTCCACTAGAGGCTGTGGCCGCTCAACAACCGCTGAGCGACCGAATATTTGACATATCGCTGGACGAATTTCATTGATTGATTGATTGTGTGTTTCACTGCCTTTTAAATCATAATTTTGCATCGTGCATCATATTCCAATTATAAAATCAATATGTAATGGTCACACAATGATCCATTTTGGTCGCCCAACCGTTCGCTCAGACCTCAGTGACAGTCGTCTATACTAGTGGAAGGTGGTTCTTTAATAAGAAAGAGCGTTCCTTTCCTGGAATTTATTTATTAGGTCGGCTTACAATAGCCAGGGTTGCCTAATTTCTTGGAATCGGCTCCTAGTTCCGGGAATCACCGACGAATCTTAAACCCTTAAGCAATTGGGAAAGCACATACTGTTTTACTGTTGAGAGTTGATCCATTTCAGCCGACTTAAGATCTACACAAAGCTAATGAAATATGGAGGTTGTGCTGTGATGTTGCCAATAACCATTCAGTTTAATGTGCGCATTTCACTGTATGTTATCAACCGTGATCGCAGCATACAATTCTTCTATCATGGAATTGCAGAAGCTGTAATGAAAATATGATTTTGATATATCATGATAAATATGCTTGTGTAACCGAGACTCTTGAGATTTGAGCTAAGAAATATGGCCGTCGTCACAGTTTCACTCAAGTCACCCCAGCTAGCCACTCAATTTGAACGGACCGGACCTGACCGTGGCACGGTGATTTGTAAGCGCCAACTAGTGGCAGGTGAATGTACTGCAACTATTGGCCGCCATCACGACCATGGCCAGCAGCTGACCGTTACACGGTGTTATTTAGCGCCGCCAAGTGAAGGGTGAAGGTACTGAAGCCACTGGCACCCATAATACAATATAAATGCAAATCAAGCAGATGTCAGGAGGGAAGATCGTCACTTTTATAGCAAGATGATTGCCACAATGTACGCCCCATTCCTTCGGAAACATGCTGATATGTTGTGAATAAAGAACTTCTTTGACGTCTATATGCCATTTTTCTCGCCATATGATCATACAATACAATGTCGCAGTAGGTACCTGACCCATCTTCACCAATGAAAGAGGACCCCTAGCGATCCAGCTTATTTTTGCCACTGCTAGATGCGGGATTTCTTGGACTTTCTTCTTCTTGCAATGTTTGGGTGATTTTCTTAGGACATAAAAACCTAAGACTTTAAAAAATACTTTTGTTTTCCTTTGTGAAGACAGAAATGCTAACAATCTTGCAGTTCAGTTTTTTTTTATTTCTTTCTACAAATCCACAACAAACCATGTGACAACTGAGGAAGTCATCCTAATTAAATTTGCCTGGCACACAGCTGTGAGCCTGGCCTAAACAAGCGGGGGGGGGGATGTAGTGCTGAAAACCATTATTTTTAGAAGTTATTTTCCCGTTAACAGATACATGGTGGTATGGTTACATTAAAGTGAGAATAGCAATAAGTTATTTATAGCTATTTCGCTAAGTTCATTGCAAACGTAGGAAAATGGTAACGATTTAGCTTTGGGAATACCATTTTCACCCCTATGAAGTAATGAGACATGGTACCGTCTGTTCAACCAGGTGTTCGGGCACGCTGTCGTTCCTCGTGCGGCCAGGGTTTTGACAAGAAGGAATACAACATTTTAGGTAAAATTCTGGCTTTTGGTTAGCAAAATATCCGTCTCAACAAGTTTGTTTAGTCTTCGGAATGTATCCATCGTGGATTTAAGCCGTTCTTTGGACGTTTGAGGGAGAAATTGCGGGTTTCCTGACCAAGTGGAGTTTGGACGAGGAAGGAAAATGGCGCTGTTGTCAAGAACCGGACGGCGTGGTGTTGGAAAGACTCGTTTTTATAAGGTAAGGCAACAAACTATCTCGTTAAATATATAATCAACAAACCCGTAACTACAAATGGTGTATATTCTGTGCAAACTTGTGTGTTTTCTGCACAATTTTAAGCTGGTTAAATTTTTTTATTATTTGGCCCAGCCCATGATGCATAAATTTTTATGCACCGTTTTCGTGCCCCTCTCTTGCTTTAGCCATGGAGTTAAAATCCTTGCTTTAGCCTTTGATTTGTTGTCTAGGCTGAAGAAATGAATGAATTTCTTCTGTGTAGAGTGACATCCCAAAAACTATGGACTAAATTCGGTGGTGGAAAACTGGTACGAAAATGTTTTATTTTGTTTGAAACTCGCATCGGCGTGCCTGGCTCGGCCACCACCTGGACATAATTAAACCCTTCCAATTTTCGCGCCAAAAATGGCGCCTAAGCTCCAAGCAGATGCAGGGTGCGTGTCTGTATTTTGCCCTACAAGTTGATTTGAATGTCATATGATATTTTTGTGTTGATGTTTCATGTTTTGTTGGTAACGTTAGTGTTGTGAAATGAGGAACAACTTTCTGTTCAAGTGTAAATGCCTGATTCAATTTACCAGTCTTACATGTATTTATATCATATGGATTGTTTTTTTAATTAATTTTTAAGGTTTTTCTTTCTGACTGATTGTGAGATGTATCTTTATGTGATTGTTGTTAGTTCGTGACATTTCCTATTACTTTTGACTGAAGTTGACTGATTTTGCTGTGCCTTTCCAGGGCTCGGAAAATTCCTTTTTTTTTCAGGTACATGCAGAATTGCCTGTTGGCAAACATTACACTCACACTCACTCACTATCCGTTTATCGTCTCGCATTCCCCGTTGCTCGAGGGTTGGACGTGGAATTATGAAATTATTAATAGTTATTAAATTATTTGAAAAATTTATGTGCAAAATTATATTTAGTCAGTTTGCATCTGTTTTACTGTGTGTTAACATTCTTAGCCTTACCACAGCATACAGGAGTCCCCTTCCCGAAATGAAAAATATTTATACGGCACGGTCGCTCCTAAAGAAAATTTACCAACACTCTGACAATAAATTGTCTTTATGTTGCATATTTGTTTCCCTTGATTATCATGCACGACATCTAAAGTAAAATACCGGGTATACATGTAACTGGCTTGACTCACTGCTTATAAAAAATATGAAACGTACGGTTAATTTTTGCTCCTTTGCCTGCAATGCACTCCCCTACCCCTCCTGCTCTCCGGGCGCAGTGCAAACATGATATATCTGTATTTTCTAGGTGCAAAATTGCACATTAAAAATATTTTTACGAGCAAATCATGAAAATCATGTGCATTTTGCACAATGCATGTGGGTATTTCGAGCCCTGCTCTTTAACCACAACTTTTTCTTTTCTTTTCTTAGGCCTAGCCTGACCATGTGGGACCTGTTTTAAAATCATTCCTGCTTCAGATGACACATTATGTTGTTGATCATGGTATGTTTACCGTTGAGTGTTACTGTAATCTTGCTGAGGTATTCTTTTACATTGCTAACAAAGCATATGATCTTGTCCCCAATCAAAAGCAGGTTTCTTCAACAACTGTTGTGAATATTGCTTGTTAAAGTTTGGCCTTTAACACTCGGGTTTTTCTTTTACACCCTAGGTTTGGGAAGCTGATATGGGACCTGACCATGTTCCTGTGTGTGCTGCGGGATCTGACAGCTAGCCCGAACCTGTACATATTCCTGGAGGACCTGTGTTCCGGTCTATATTCCAGGAGGATCTTGACCTGTCACCTATCTACAAGAGAGCATCAGACTTGACGGTGAGTTGGCAAAAGCTTGGCATTCATTTTTAGAACTCTTTCAAAAATGAGGTCTGCATGCTGCAATGCGTAATCACTTGATACAAAATGTAAGGTTTGCATATAAAAAGACGGGTAATTCTAGTCAAAACACTGTTGTTGACAATAGCCCTCCCTGCTATTTGTTGTCATTTCTGAAAGAGTTCACATTTCTTTACTAATGTCTAGTTTAAGGTTGTGACTAATATTTTATTGTAATTTTTAGATAGGGTGGAGAACACAATACATTTTCCTCTAGAGGAGAGCACTTGGAATATTGTCTGTTGTTAATTCTGTATAGCAATAGGATGTATTTTCAAATACATTTGTGATCAAGCTGTTTTCCCTGATATCCTCTTCATCATCTCCATCATGAACCACAATGTCCAATAACCCTTTTCAAAAGTCATTCAAAAATCTTTTCTGAAACAAAACTTGTCCTTAATGTGAAGATAAAAAGTTTACATGGTGAAACAATCATTAAACCAACAATGTTAAGCGATGAATAATGTAAACATTTTGTAGCACTTAAAAATGGAAAACTAAATACTGAACTTTATTTGCTTCTTGCCTCAAATGATCCATTTCAACATATAGTATATTTATTATTAAAATGGTAAAAATATACATATAACATAAAAAAGAAATTAATTAAAAGTAATAAATACAATTAATCAATCAACCAATAAGTGAGCCAACTAAATAACATATAAAGGAAGTTGTAAATCATAAAGTAAGTAGAACACCATGTAATTATCTTATAAGCCAATAGTAAAAACAACAAGGGGAACAAATTGTGACATAAAATTGTAACAATTAATACAGCAAGAACAATTTATAACGTAATGTAGATCAACAATAGAACAAATTGAAAATAAAATGTAAATCGGCAATAAAACAACATGGAGAAATGTGACAGATTTAGGTAGATAAGGACGATGAAGGCTGTGATTGTTGGATATTAAGGTTGAGGAGTTGTTGTCTAAAAGTGAAGGCAATGTGTAAACATTTTCCTAATTTTCTGATTATACCAACTGTGGGACCTTTCATTAATTCTTGATATTTGTGCGGATCTGGTCTGTTAATGTAAAACCTGGGAAGGCATTCTCTTCTCAGGGTACGTAGCGTTGGACATGCAATCACAAAATGGTACTCTTCCTCAATAACACCTTCTTCACACAACTGACACAGTCTTTCCTGTCTTCTGATCTTGTTATGTCTTCTCTTTCGATGTTAAGGGGGTATGTTGAACATCTCAGCTGGGCTAATGCCTTCCTATAATTAAACACATTATAATACTTAAATACTTTTCCATACCAAATGTCTTTAATTGAGCAGTACGTTTCTAGTCTGTGTGCACTTGATACTAGGTTATTCCAAGAATTATTGCCTCTCTTCTTGCTCGTTTTTTACATACTTCAATATATCAAGATATATCAAGATATCCTCATTTCCCACCCCTTGATTGTACCAGGCTTCATGTAGTCCATAAGTGAATAACAGCTATTTTACTTCGATATTACATGTTCTCAAGAAGTTCAGTCATGTTGATGTTTTCCTCCATTGTATGGTCCTCTCCACTTTCATTGTACAGCCCCTCGAAATAGTTTGTAAACTCTTGTGCACCTCTGTTACCTATACTATTTACTTTCCGTCCACGACCAGAAATCCTTAGGATCTCTCTGTACAGTTCTTAATTTAGTTCTCAAATTTTCCCTATGTGTTCTCCTTTTAGCCCTCACTAATGCTTATAAAGTTTATATTCTAACTTAGCTTGATTGTTTTAAAATTTTCCAATTATTCTCACAATGATCCTGCCTGTATTTTTTTATAACTTTTTTTGCCTGAATACAGTCCAAATCTCCTTAATTGTTTGGTGGGTTTACCCTTTGCCTAATGGCTGTTGTCTCATGGGTGCTGCAGCCATCTCCAGCTTTTCACCTATTTTTTCTACCGCAGCATCTAATTCATTAAGTTGAAGATTTAAATTTACTTGTTGCAGAAGGATTTGTGCGCTTTGTCCATGTAATAGGTTTCTAAATTCTTCTGACCTATCTTCATACCACCTGTAACGTATTGCAGTATTTGCAGTATGTAAGTTTAAAATGTGTTGAAACTCTATTGGTGGGTATTTTAGTAACCACTATATGATCAGATTCAGCTCAGTTTTACCACTGAGAAATCTGCTATATGGAGTTTAACATATTGTCCTTGATTAGTAAGTAATCAACTACACTTCTTCCAGGTACAAAATGTATACCATCTCTGGTCTGAATGTGATCTTGGTAGCTTTTTGACACCTTAAACTTTAAAGGCTTTGTTTAGTTCTTCTCGAATAAAAAGAGCCAGTCCTCCAGAAATTAATCTTTTACTTAGTTTTAGCAGATTTCTTCTTCCGTTACTGGTATATACTACATAACCTTCCAGGGGAACGTTGTCCTTGTCTTAAGTGCCCACGTTTCTTGCAAGCCAATTATATCATGCTGTTTTAAGAAGTTGATGAAGTCAGGGTCCTCTCATTTTGACAACTGACCATTTACATTCATATGACAAATTTCCGTGTGACATCATTTTAAGCCTGTTATCATACATCACACAGTGAATTAAGAGAGATGAGGAGATGTTGTGTCCTGTTGCACTGCATTACTACAAAGAAAGTGAGTTAAAATTTCTGAGCTTTAAAGTCTCAAGAGTCGTATCTCTTCCGGTGTTCAATACTGAATTCCACCTGCTCCGTTAGTTCCCTCCCCCTGAAAAACCTGAGTTGGCCTTGGTTCGGCCCTCGGCGTCAGCATAGGATGTGCCTGTACGCGTTCTTGCTTGACAATCTCCTCTCAGATAAGCAATTAAGTTCCTTGCGAGAAGAATTGTTCCATTCCTGTTGAGATGCATGCCGTCAAGACCCTATGTTGTTGTTGTCTAAGTAGTGCCACCCATTGTCCCTGCATACCTCGGCCACACTCAGATTGTTGCACGCTGTCCGTTCACTGTCCCCATTGGCTCGTTCTTATTGTTCTGGAGATTGCGATTCTTGCCACACCTGACTGCTGGAGCGTGCTTGCCAGGTGATGAGTTTTGTTGACGATTTCTTGCTCTGTGTCGTCATTGTTATTTGTACCAACGTGCACTATCACTGTGGAGGTTTTTTTTTCACTATTTCTATGGCAGGGGCAAACAAATCTTCAACCTGTGCTCCGCGGTGGGTGAAGCATTTGACATTATAGAATCTTTTAAAAATTTAGTCATTTTATGTCTCTTCCCTTTCTTAAATGGAATAAAGAGACTTCTGGTTGTGACTGAATATTGTTGACATACACGCGACACAGAATCAAAGAGGGTTATATCAAGAGAAGATTGCATGACATCACCCAATGTACCCCTTTATTTTAACCTGCTATATGGTCCATTGCCACTCTTTATCAGTATGCCACTGATCAGTATATATGTTCGTAGCACAATTTCCCAATGTAAATGAGCTTAGACTTGATATCACTCGTCCTGATTTGTGTCGAGCAGAGACTGAAAAGGGATGATGTGTCAGACTTTTCCGGTGATTCCCATATTCTTATTTAGAAAGGGTTACACTTAATGTACATCTTCGACTTCAGAACAAGATGGCAAACATTCATTTACTTGTCTGTCTGCTGTACCGTAAACTTGTAATGGGCAATTTTAGAGCGACTTTGTGGATTGGTCTCTATCGTTTTCTAGCTACATGAAAATATAGCTATATTTTTATGTGGCTATAACAACGAAATTGTGGATTTTCTGCTTTCTAAATAGAATCTCTAAACAGTTGAAGATGGTGATTTGTACCGTTCTTATTATATTTAGTTATACCGTCCCCTGCGTTTTGGAGGATCCATCAGTTCTTGAGGAAGAGACCAATTCTTTTAAGTTTGGGTGCCGATTGGGTCTTTCTTTATGTAGTACCTGTTACACCTAATGCTAGTTCTCTCGTATCTCTCCCATTTTGGTTGATTTATCTTGGTTGACCTACCTACATACATGAATTATTTTCTTGACAGTCGCCATTTAGTGTAGGATACTACCAGAAAATTACAGAATATGAACAACTTCTGCTTTACAATCAAATAAGGTTCAAAACAAAAAATACAAATCAGTTTCATGGCAATTCATTACTTTCTCTTAGTGTATTGTGCTTTCAGGCATAACCTCAATATGGTAAATGTGAAAAAACAAACTGTGTAATACACTGTACATTTAGTTGATTTGTTGAACTCAATAATATCCACTTCGAGGCCAAATCCAAAGTTTGACTCTCATAAACCTAAAACCCATAAAACACATTCAATTTGATTCTGTCTCTTGTCAAATGAGCGTACCTAAAATATTTATTGGAATAATATTGGGAGTGATACATTCAATACATCACAATAATATAATCATTCAGCACAAATGTACAATTTTGTCTGTGATGGAGTGGGTTTCAGGGAAAATAAGGCCACACCAATTTAATTTCTTGGTTAACGGATTCGCCGCTTCATTTTTTTCTGATTTGCAAATAAAAATAAAAATCCAGAATCAACTGCAAAATGCTCATATTTTGTCCTGAACAGTTGAAAACAGTCCTTTCCATCCTAGTTGTTACAGTTATTCCATCTTTCAATGCAATGATATCATTAAAAGTTCAAAATTCATTGTTTAAATTTTGAACCAGCCTGGTGTGTTGACTTCATGGCTTCTATCGTACCATTTTGGGCCATAATACGATGCCTAGGCCTGTTTTATTTTTATTTTTTTTTCGCCCACCCGCTCCATTATTTTTCTAGAAAAATCCGTTAACCAAGAAATTAAATTGGTGTGGCCTAATGATTGGTTACATAATGATTGTTGGAAATTTGTGCTATTTCTAAACAGAAAATGGAAAAGGCAATGTTGTGCTTTCTTTCTTTCTGTAGAGTGAAATGTTTGAAAGGGAGGAATCAGCAAAACAAAATATGTCTAGTCTTTTTGCAAGAATTATATACTCTGAAGTTGCTTTCTACTTTAGCTGTTAAGTTATGTCAGATAGTCATAGTGGCCTTGATAGTGGGTCAGGATCTCTTTCCTGGTCCCGTTGGTCTCTGCAAATGATCAACATTTAAACTACGAGGAACATATACTCTCATGAGACTTTCTAAGTTAAAAGTATTCATTCGCAGGTAGACAGGCTGTTGTAGGCCCAATTTATACACAAATTTTTGTGACAGGGGAAACTCCGTGTAAAGAGAATACCTGACAGCGTAGATCCACCTTCGTCAAAATTTCTGCTGACAACTCCGAAATTGTCATCAGAAAATTTGATGACAGTTGGGCTATGCAGTCGAATTCTCTTTACACAGTGTTCCCGCTGTTCCGAAAATCTGTGTATAAAGTGGGTTGTAGTGGGAAACACGTTATATAAAAAAGGTTTTGACTTTTTTACTTGAATTTGAAATGTAGCCCGCATGCAAGTTCCTTAAGTTGGGTGAAAAAATGTGACATAGGTCAGGCAGTGTAGGGAAAGAATTTTTGGGTGAATCTTTGAATGTTTTTGTTTGAATGCTTTTGTTTCGCTGATTCTTATAATTAGTAATAATTAGTAAATTTTCCTGCATAAAAAAAGATGATTGGGACCCTCACCTGGTTAATTATTTGGGTTAAAGTTTTGCCGCCAAAAACTGGCCAATCGCTATTTTCAATACACTGACTTCTGTTTCTCTGTCCTCAACATGTGAACCCGGAGACTGGAATGAGCGGGAGGAAGAACCAGACTTTTATTGGCAGAGCTGTGTGGAAGAAGATGGGGAGGTGTGAGTATGTTTTCTATATTAACACAACACTCAACATGCATTTCTCTCTTTCGCCCATTTTAGATTACTCTTAGGGTCGGGATGCATTTTTTCCATATCGTATCAAATTGCCCAAACATTGTCGCTTTGGACCTTTAATTTGCACTTAAATTCTCCCACCAAAAAACTTAGTATGCCGGCAGCTTTCCTTCCACGTTATCCTCTTTGTATCGTATAGTTGAATGCCAAATTGCCCAAACATTGTCGCTTTGGTTAAATTCTCTCGCCAAAAAAAGCTAATTGGCACCCTCACCTGTTTAATTAATTGGATTAAGTTTTCCCGCCAAAAAACTTAGTATATAGAGCACTCTAACCTTGAACTTGTGCCCCCCTCCCCACTCTTCCTGCCCACCTCCCACTCTTCTTCCATAACTCAGAATATGTTTGTTACACTGTTCTCTGGACTTCTTCGAACATGTAGTCACTACACTCTGCTACACAAACACTTGGTTTATCGAGTGCAGTTTTTCCACCACTTAGACTTTAGAATAATCTCTCGCTCTCCTGGTCGGTCAATGCACTAAGTGTACTCCCCGGGGGATGTCTTTTCGGAGACATTGATGCTTCGACACATCAGTATACCAGTGCAATTGACTGACCAGGAGATCCGGAGATTATTCCTAAAGTCTAAGTGGTGGAAAAACTGCACTCGATAAACCAAGTGTTTGTGTAGCAGAGTGTAGTGACTACATGTTCGAAGAAGTCCAGAGAACAGTGTAACAAACATACTCTGAGTTGTGGAAGAAGTGTGGGAGGTGGGCAGGAAGAGTGGGGAGGGGGGCACAAGTTCAAGGTTAGAGTGCTCTATATACTAAGTTTTTTGGCGGGAAAACTTAATCCAATTAATTAAACAGGTGAGGGTGCCAATTAATTTTGGCGGGAAAATGGACTTAAGAAGGAATCAATGTGGCCAGTGTTAGTTCTTTGGCGAGACAATTTAAGTGCAAACAAAGGTCCAAATCGACAATTTTGAAGAGGATTATAAGCTATGAAATTAATGTGGCCAGCTAAGATACTTTTTGGGCAATTTGGCTCAACAAAATTCTTCCTTGGCACTAAAAAAAATAACATGACTTCAGGATAACAATTTATATTGGAAGGGCCGACTAAGATAGAAAGTTTTTTGGCACCAGAATTTAGACGTGTACGGGTCGAAAGCAACAATTTTGGGGCAATTTGGCATTCCAAAGAGGATAACAAAGTAGAGTTAATTCAAAGCTTTTTGGTGGGAGAATTTTACTGTGTATAGGTCCAAAGCGACAATTTTGGGGCAATTTGGCATATTCAACTAAATATGAAAACTTTTTCAGTGATGCTTAACATGAATTCAGGATTAAAACGTGGAATTGAAGTGGCCGACTAAGATACTTTTGTTATAGAGGTCCAAAGTGATAATTTTTGGGCAATTTGGCAATCAACTAATAATAATATACGATACAAAGAATTTTTCAGTGTCCATTGTCATGGAATTAAAGATGATTAACGTCAAATGGCTCCTCACCTAAAAAAGGCTTGCTGACCCTCAGAGTAGAGTGAACTGGGCAAAAGAGAGAACTGCGAGTGCGAGTGTGTGCATATGGAGTGTTGTCTTGTGTTAATAAGGAAACATACTCACACCTCCCCATCTTCTTTCCCACACACAGCTCTGCCAGTAAAAGTCTGTTTCTTCCACCCGCTCATTCCGGTCTCTGGGTTCACATCTTGAGGACAGAGAAACAGAAGTCAGTGTATTGAAAACAGCGATTGGCCTTAAGCTTGCACTGAATACAATGTCACACAAGTTGTTTATGTTTACACAAGTTTATGACAAGAATGTACTAGATAATATAAGCCTCATACAACTTTCTTGGAAAGCTGCACAAACACGACAACCTTGATTTTACCCAAAGAGAACTTAAAAAGTCACCAAAGCTCTTCTAATTTTTTACTTATCTTTCAAGTCATATTGTTATCAACCATCTGTAAAAATACACTATTTGCCTAAATGCGTAAATAATCCAAAATATGTACAACAGGCAATTTACGGAGATTCCAAAAGCTCCCGCCTTGCAATGGTCTTCTCAGTCCAGTCTAGTTAAACAACATCTATTCTAATGAATGTTCAGCCCCAAAAGAACCATCTATGTTAAGTATGAATGACAAAACCAGTTTGATCAAAATGATAATGGATTGTCCATTTTGGTGGCCATGAAGCACATATCTATAAACCACTAGATGCAAAACAAAAGTAACAATTCTGCACCTGCATCAACCTTGTCCAAAGAAAAATATAGTTTCACATTTAAATTAACTATGAAACCTAAAATAACACTACAACAGGCGGAAATAAGAATACAACCATCGGTCAAAACTAATTTCACTTAATTAAATACAGCTCAGATAATTGAAATCTTGAAAGCAACACTGCAAACGTTAGAAATAAGACAGACAAAACGTACAATCATCTATTCTTCCATAGGTTAACCTCATAAAAGTGCAACCTCGAGTCCCACTGCTTCATACAATGTACCAATGACAGATGCAACTTCAGGCTATGAAGTATAAATCCAGAAAAACACCTAACCTGATTCAAAAGCATGGGTGCCACTTTCCTAGCAAACCTGTGAACTATGTAACCATATTTCTTCCAATTGTATGCACACTTTTAAAACTTTTCAAGTCACAAGCAGGGTGTCAAAGTCGGGGTGCATACGTTAAAGGGGGTCGGCTCCCCCAAAAAATGTGGTCGTCGACAGCACACCTTCACATGGAGTATGTACACTGTAACCACTAGATCAGCAGGTTAAATTACATGATATCCAACTTCTCATATTTACTTTTTATGGCCAGAATCTTTCGTGTGAATTTCGTGTAAGGCCTAAAAAAAGGAATGTGTGTGCTACGTAGCTAGCTGTGAAATACTGTGTTAAATTTGAAGAATCTTTTCAAGTGTGCAGAGAGAGCTACTGTACCATTTTGAATTTCTGCTTCAGGTTATTAATGTGCAAATTTTGCTTGATGTATTCATGTTATGTGTCTCTGAAGTTGACATTGGCTGTGTAACCGGTACAGTGTGACTTCACGGTTAGCTTGATGTCCCAGCTTGCAACAACGCGCACGTTCTACTTTGAAAATGCATTATTACATTCGTGCAATATGCTACCAAATGAACATTTGATATTATGATTACATTGTGATATTAACATGTACAACTTTTCATCTTCTAGTGCCGCTTACAATTCAGAAAAACTTTATCCAAAGTTGTGTACTTCTATCGTTTGTGCAATTGACAGCATGACTTCCGGGATGCGTAATTATTCTGTACTGACCGATTGCAACATGCTAAGTTCCTAATATGATTATAATACTACATAATGCAAAGATAAGAATGGACATATATCCGGAGAGAAATAACAAGTGATCACATCAACTTCCTGGCAAACCACGGAAAGATGGTACGTGACTGTGTGTGTGTACGTTTAAGGGGTTTCCAATGACTGTTTCAAGTCTCTTGATCAGGTCTGCAGTCTGCCCCAAGTTGGAGATGCATACGCAATTGGAGGAAATAACAGTATTTTACCTTTGGCTAGTTGTCCTGTTCTACCAGGTCTTATAGAAATGTTTGACTAATAATTAAAACGAAAATGCTCCCACACTTGGCATCTTCCATGGCACTGATCAAACACACATAAAACAGGCGACAACATGCCGGCTGCCTACACTAGTCTTTCACATGAATGTTGTAACATTTAATTGTCTGACTTACGTGTAGAAAGTCTTCATTTCCCTCTCATGTGCAGTCAACTGGTTTGCTGAGCCCTCATGTGGTTTGGACAGGAGTCGCCGGTCATCACGTTTCTCCCAGTCAGGACAGCTGACCCTCAGGACATGCCTAATGATGTACATGTATAAATTCATAACAAGTGTGATACAAAAATCTCCAATCAACACTGAATGGCCATGAAAGACTGTACAATTCCACACTATCCCAGTCTGCTTGAATAAGATGTACACAGTATAAGCTCTTTTAAAAGTATTATTAACAGTGTGTGTTAATAATACATCAGAGAAGAAAGAAACGTGTGTTGTAAAGCTGCATTGTCTCACCTGTACAAACTCTTCACTCAGTGTCTTCAGATCAACAGGTTTGCTGAGCCCTCTTCCATCATCACAGGTTTCTCTCAGTCAGGACAGGAACATCAGGAAACAACTATATTGCATAAAAACATATCAAGGCAACATTTAATGATTGTCAAGAATAATGCCCTAAATTCTTCAAAATTAGAGCATGTTTCTGAATGTCATTGGTCATGTGCCATGCCTCACAGTTCTTAACAAATAACAAAAGAAAAGTAACGTAAGTTGTAAAGCACTGTCTCACCTGTACATTAAGTCTTCTCAAGTCAACTGGTTTGCCACAAGCCCTCATCTGGTCTGGACAGAGGTCGCCCGTCATCACAGGTTTCTCCCAGTCAGGACAGCAACATCAGGACACACCTAACTATATGAAAAGGCAATTAAACTGTGATGCAAAAAACATCCGGGCAACACTGAGTGACCATAGAAGATAATGATAAAATCACAATTGAACTATCCCTTTATCTATCAAGACTAATATACTTCATTTGAGGCCTGAGGGATTCAAACCCAAAACCTTCAGTCAACAACCCTAAACACTAGACCATCTGGCCACCTTTGTTTACTATTTACACAGTAGTTAGGGCTTTAGAAAGTTGTTTTCAACAATATTGATAGTAGTGTTTTATGCATCAGACTTCTTAACATGTCATATTAGAAATAAAATTGTAAAGTACTGTCTCACCTGTACAAACTCCTCTCAAGTCAACTGGTTTGCTGAACTCTCATCTGGTTTGGACAGAAGTCGCCCGTCATCACAGATTTCTCCCAGTCAGGACAGCAACATCAGGACACACCTAAATATATGAAAAGACAATTACTGTGATGCAAAAACATCTCTGTGCAACACTGAGTGACCACACAATTGAACTATCCCTTTATCTATCAAGATTTACTTCAGACATCAGACTTAACATGTCATAAATAAAATTGTAAAGCAAGTGTCTCACCTATACAAATTCCGTGTATTCAACTTCAAGTCAACCATGGTTTGCTGAGCCTCTGGTCTGGTTTGGACAGGAACATCAGGACCGCTGGCCCTCATGAAACATGTGCAACCAGATATAAAAGAACAAGATTGTGCAACTAGCTACCAGGTAATGATTAATTTAAAAGTAAACACTTGCACGTGAACTAGTACTTTGCCTCTTTTTAGAATGCCAATACAGTAAACAGATCATGCAAAGCTAGCTCCACAGGTATATGAAAAAAAATTAATACTATTACTTTATTATCAGGTTATTGGGCCCCACAAAACATTGCAGAAATCTGGATAACATCACTTAAATCCAAACAAATAGAAACTTGATATCTTTCAGGATTCATCGATTTCAAGATTAGGCCAGTGGTCAGCAAGTAAATCTTATATGGTCACCGTGATAAATGCAGAAAACTTTCTTTATACATGTACTAATTGCTCATCAAAATTTATTACATTTCATGCTATAGATAAATTCAAGTAGGCGATAACTGTATACATGTAGGTACTAAATAAATCGAAGAATGTTTAGACCTTCGAACAAATGACACACCAACTCAACATGTCTTTAAACTAGTAGCAACAATGGAGAATACAAGTCATGTACTCTTCTTGTGCCAAGGTGAGGATAGGTATACCCCAAGGAAGTATTCTACTATGATCTAGGGCCAGTCCTGTTTGTAGCTTTCATGAATGACCTCCCAGAAGCTGTGACAAGTGGAATCAACATCTTTGCTGATGACAGTTAGTAAAGTTTACCATAACGTCGCCACAGCTGAGGACAGAGAGTCCCTGCAAGAAGACATGGAAGCGGTAGAAGGCTGGTCCAACAAGTGGTAATTAGTTTAACCCTTTAACGCAGAAATCTGAAAATCTGCTCTAGACGTATCAAGGAAATGGCCTACAAAACTTTTATACCTCCTATATTGGAGTGTATGGGATCCTCACACACAACAAAACATTGGCAAACTTGAGGCAGTACAACGCTGCATGGGCAGAGCGCTTCGTAATGAGACGCTACAGACACACCTCAAGTCCAACAGAAATGATTGAGGATCTCCAGTGGCCGAGTCTTCAAGATCGATAAAAAACGGCACGCCTTGCCATGCTGTATAAAATCCAGCATAACATTGTCAATACGGATGGCCTCAGGGCCAGATTGCAGCCAGCCCCACCGCGCAGGAGACGGGCACACAACCAGCAGTTTAAAAATAAGCCCAATTGGAAGCCAGGACTGAGTATAAGGCCTCATATCTACCGAGGACAATCAAAGAGGAACACTCTATCACAACTGTTGAGGCCAAAAATATATCTCAGTAATGCTGCTAGTGTCCTCCGACCTACAGTGACAGAATGATCAACATGATGATCGTGGTCGCTATCAGGAAGAAGAAGAACGCAGGAAAATGTAAAGTACTACACCTGGGATTCACAACATGAAGGCAACGTACACTTTGGGGTCTCAGGAAATACAAGAAACAAAAGAGGAAAGGGACTTGGGAGTCATTATGGACAATAAATTAAACTTTCATGCTAACGCAGCAAGTGTAACCAGAAAAAGCCAACCAGATGGTGGGGATTATAAAGAGAACTTTTTACAACCTCGATCTGCAGATGGTTCCACTACAGTACAAGGCTATGGTAAGGCCGCACTTTAGAGTACGTGAACGTTGTGTGGGGGCCATATTTTAAACAGGACCAACAGAGAATGGAGAAAGTACAAAGAAGAGCAAGAAAACTCCCATCAACCCTTAGAGACATGCCTTACCAGGAAAGATAAAGGGCCCTTAGACTCCCTTCCCTACAATACAGAAGGCATCGCGGTGACATGATTCAGCTGCTCAAGCTTGTAAGGGGGCTGGAGAGAATACCACTAGAATCCTTTTCTGAAGTAACATCAGCTGATAGTTCAACAAGAGGGCACACGTACAAGCTCAAAGTACCACTATTAAAGCTAGGAATAGGGTCAGAGGACAGTCATTCAGTGAATTCCTTGCCACAAACAGTAGTTGAAGCTTAAAGACAGTCAATGAGTTTAAAAACCGACTGGATAAGACCTGGGTCAATATCATGTATCACGCTTTAAAGCTGCAGACCATCGCGAGTAAGAACAACTATTACAGGCTCTCGTTCTTCCCTCGCACCATCAAGGAGTGGAATGAACTTGAGCCCAGTGTGGCGGAGGCGAAGTCCACCTCCCAGTTCAAAGCAGAGCTGGGACGGGCTTCGCTGCATTGAGCTGTCTCCCTGTCCTTGTACATATAATGTAAATATGTGTAATACTAGCACCATTGACTTCACTTGTCCTGTCCTTGCACTTGTCTACGTCCACCCCTACCCTACCCTTTGTTTGCACTTGGCACACAGTCACTAATGCGCAGCTACTAATAATCCTCTTCTTAGAGGGATCAGCAGTATCAAAGATGATGATGTACATCTCCAGTACAAGCTAGAGGGAAGATCGGGACCCACAGGTTACTCTGTAATAGCCTACCAACCCGAAGATGGTATGCAGGTATCTTAGATACATAAAGATAAAATCACCCCCTAACTTGCAAGCAGTTGTCTAATATGTTTACGTCTTTCAGGGGCTTGCAACTATTTCACCACAC
Source organism: Branchiostoma belcheri (assembly GCF_001625305.1). Lineage (NCBI taxonomy): Eukaryota > Metazoa > Chordata > Leptocardii > Amphioxiformes > Branchiostomatidae > Branchiostoma > Branchiostoma belcheri. Next base: position 648,316 of record NW_017802514.1, read on the forward strand.
ACATGCTATTAAAATCATGAACAAGCTCGCCGTATTCTATGTTAATTTATGTTCAAAGGGTTCAATCTTTAAAATGGCAACATATACAATTTCAGGGCAGTAAAACAGGATTTTCGAAGTGAAATTTGTGGCCAATTTTTGAGGTAGTAGCTGGAATCAACACTATCCCGTAACATGCTGATATCTGTGAGGCAAAAAATTCAATGTGGCTGACGGAAAACGGTTGCATGTTATCATGGGCTGGTTCTAGCTATATAGTGGTCTAATGTTGGAGTTGAGGTTATCTGCAAAGTCATTTATGTAGAGAACAGAGTTATCAAGTAATGGTGGATGGAGTACAGTGCAAATATATTCATATCAAAATTTAGTAATTGAACCTAAACTTGTCACCCCAATATCCAAAACATCCGAATATTTCACCCTTGAAGCCTTGTTCACGGGACACTTTTGGCGGGAAAACTTAAAGGGTCTAATTATGCCCAGGCGGAATTTTCAAACAAAGCATTTTTACAACAGTTTTTTCGTCTGAAGATTATCACATAATTTTTCAAAGCCACTCGACAATGGAAAATATATTCAGTATTCTCCAAAATCAACTCATGCATCAAATACATGCCCAGAAAAGAACGAGAAAATAGTGTGTATGGTTGACTACTGGAAACCCGCTTAAAACTAGGAGATAAATGCGTAGAACAACACAAGTTTGCACAGAAAATACGTAAGTTAGGGTTACAACTTTGTTGGGAATACATTAACAGGATAGTTTGTTGTTTTACCTTGTAAAGACGAGTCTTCTCAACACCACGCCGTCCTTCCCGACAAGACAGTCGCCATTTTCCTTTCTTGTCCAAAATTCCGACCCGGGTCAGAAAATGCGACTTTTCTCCCTCAAACATCCAAAGAACGGAGTACAATCCACCACAGAAACATCCTCAAGATTTAATTCAAACGTTACGATAGAAATTTTCCTAACCAAAAAGGTAAATATGCCGAAAATATGCCCCAAAAGTTGCAAAGAAAATTCTAACAACAGCGTGCGTCACACACGAGGTCGAACGGACCACACCACCTGTCATGTTGTCAGGTGTGCAAAATGACCATAACTCAATTAACTTCCTCGTCCAATCGAAATAGACCATCACTAATTCAGCAAAAGGTTACGTTGTTGTATACGTTTGATCAAACTGCGCGTCAGTTAAGGACAATAGTCCAAAGTAGTTGTGCACCTTTGACATAACATTACAACCAAAATTTCAGACTTCAGACGTCTGCAACCGATTTATAGACTAGCGTTTTACTTCTTCCTTTTCTTCCTTTGACTTGTCATCACAATTATCAGTTCAACCAATGGCAACGTGGCAATTAGTGGTTCGACCAATGAGAGAGCTTTAAAGTTTTTGTTTTGCATTTCTACATTTTGATGTGCGTGGGCGGGGCAATGGGGCCGGACGGGATTTCAGACGTTGTGTTGATATGTTATATCCTGCGGGCGATTGAAATAATTCAGTTCTGTTGTATGGTGTCTAGCTGGTGATTTGAAAATCACATCCTTGTCTACTACACACATATGTAACGCATACCTTGTTAATAAGACATTGAATTGCATCAATGCAATAATAACTTGTCGTTTGTATTTCGTTCGCAAGGCGGCAGTATTCTCGCGAAACAGAAGTGTCTCAAATTAGCATTCCAGTTTCCAGTTACAGGTCAATTTCCTGCAGAATTAAGGCAAATAACACGTATGTAACGCATGCGTTGGTAATAAGACATTGCATGCACTAATGCAATAATAACTTGTCGTTTGCATCTCGTCCGCAAGGGGGCAGCATTCCCGCGAAACAGAAGTGTCTCAAATTAGCATTCCCGTTTCCAGTTACAGGTCAATTTCCTCCAGAATTAAGGCAAATAACGCGCTAACACGTGGTCACAGGCCCGTGCTGATGTCCTAAGTACGTTTAGACCAGTTTACGGGGCTGATACTGTCTGAACGTGTCCGTACGGGCAGCCTGCCAACACTGCGTCAATGATAGACCAACCATAAGCCTGTCCTTTATGTTTCCTGTCTCCATTTTTTTTCTAGGCGTGATTATGTCTTTACGGCTCCTCCATCATATCCGCAGCTACAAAACCTCGCCCGTTTGAATCCGGGCTCTCCGAGGAATAGCAAAATGGCGCTTTTAGAGCGACTTGGACGTCAGTGTGTGATTTGAATATCCCTCGTGACGTCAGTGCCTTTTCTCAGAGACGGAACATTTGCTATTTCAGACTCGTTATGATTTGAGAGACATTTTGCGTCCCTGTGTGGCAGGCGGTGGGCGGACAGGCATGACTTATGTTGTTATCCTCACAATGGCGGCACGTTTGCAGTAACAACGAATAGTCGTGCTATGTTTGGGACTAATGAAAATATTTTATTATGTCCAGGCATGATTGTGAACATGGTGAAACAGGACACAACACCATGAGTCACCTGGACCGTTTGAGAGAAGACGCGTGAGAAAGACAGTCAGGTTTTCTCACAAGGGAAAAGAACTATATAACTGTATATATAAATCTATAAATGTGCGGATGGCGTTCAGCACCAAGGACAGGTCTATCTCCCATATGAGTGTATTAGTGTGTATGTGTATGTGTGTGTGTGTGTATGTGCGTGTGCGTGCGTGCGTGTGCGTGCGTGCGTGCGTGCGTGCGTGCGTGTGTGTGCGTGTGCGTGTGCGTGTGCGTGTGTGTGTGTGTGTGTGTGTGTGCTGGTGGCACGCCTTTTGTCTACTGTGCATGCGATTTGCTTTTTCCATTCAGCCTGTTGCCGTCGCCTCAAATCTAGAAGCACCACCGGAGTCATGACTAGTGACAGGGGCTACAGCGAAAATGTGACGCGCAGACAGCGTGTTAACATCGGAACAGGGTGCCCATTTGCGTGGCGTCCGTTTCTTAAAGAGATGAGGCTATGGCATCCACTTAATATCACGACAAATCTACCCCATAACTATACAAATAACGACATAAAATGAACTAGAAAGGTAACATTTGCAAAGCAAATGCATAATGGAAATGCATATGGTCTGCTCTGTTAATTCTTACTCAAATACATTCATATATATATGGTCAGACAGGAGTCTTAATCCCTCCTGCTAAAAGATTGCAACATTTTGTAACCCAACCCCAGTTACCATGGTGACAGGCGTCAACAAATCAGGTCATTGGCCAGGTCAGGGGTTAGTGTTTGGAGAAGAAGAGGAAACTGAGCAAAAACATTATGTTTTCCTTCGGTAAACATAATAATGTGATGATAAAAAACGAACATAAATTTTCTGTCGCAGTGCCATCAAGCCTGTAACGGCGTCGGTCCCGATGAGACCGTGCTGACATTTAAGATGATTCCGTTCTCCGCTGAACCAGAATAAGGAAAGTACATCATCGTTAAATCTCAATTAGGCCACATATTCCCTCAAACTTGTTAAGGTTACCTTTAAATAAATCTCTGCGTAATTGAAGCGTTATTCATTTTTTCCTTCCAATTCGTATGAGGAAAGATCATATGAACATCTCACACGAGTTCGTACAACATAAACTCTTATTTAGCATCATGGCAAAATTTACCTGATTTACAGCCCAAGATGGCGGATGCAAAGTAATTCTTCAATCCAACTAGATTAAATTTCTGTGTGTGTGGATGAAGGAAACGACGTGAATAACGTACCTGTACATCATGATGATGTGATGACAGACTTTTCATCAGGGCGACATGAATCGGTCTTCAGGGGAGAAATAAATCAGTACTACGAGCAGATGGGAAACAACTTGGGACTGGTCCTCCACCTTTTTCACGTTGATGTTTCAATTGTTCTCAATTGGATAAGGTCAGAGAACAAATGGAAAATCTGTAGGTAAAACTTTACGTTTATTAAGTGTTTGAACTCGTCATAATGTTATTTATACCGTCACGGATGAACTTTCATTATGTTTAGCAAAGGAAAACATATTGTTTTGCTCTGTTTCGTCGTCCTCTTTTTCTTTTCCAAACAAAGAAGGTCAATGGCTTGAACCAGACATCTGTCACCATGGTAACCAGTGTTGGGTTACATCATGTTGCAATTTTATAGGAGCAGGGATTTAGACTCCTGTCACCATATATATATAGATGTGTTTGAGTAACAGAGCAGATTATGCGAAGCTAAGCATTATGCATTTGCCCATTCTACATTTATTTATCGTCACAGATAAACATTCATTCATTCATTGAATTTAGCATTTTTAAGAACAAGCACGAAGAGTCTACGTGACGATATACGCATAACGTATGCGACTTTGCCTTTGACGTTCCAACATGAAGAACAATCTATCGGACTTGACACTCCAATAAGACATGATTCGCCCATTGTGCCACAATTATTTACACATTAACCGCAACAGCGTTAAGAAAAATCAATATCTCTGGAGCAATATACCTGTCCACACGACAGAGGATGATAGGAAGTGAAAATTACGTTTACGTATTACCTGATTGCCGTTGAATAGTTGGAGCTGACGTACAAATCATCCATGTATATCCCACAGATTCCATTTCCCGTTCCTATTATGCAGGAAGAGCTTAAGGATAGTGTTGATATATCCTTCCCGTTTCCGGCCGATAATGGGTGAAGTGTCTGGTATGATGTACCGTGGATGGTGCGGAGGCGTAAGCTGTACTATAGCAACAGGGCTCGAAATTCATTTTTGGCAATAGGTGCACTGGTCATGGTGCACCCAACCTAAAACAAAATTTTCTTTGGTGCACCATATAACATGATGAAATAAGTAGAGTGTCAGCAAACTTTAATAAGTAGAATGTCAGCAAAGCTTATGTTTCATTTCTAAAGAAAAATACCATGACAAAGATTTTACCATTTTTCTGACACTTAGATGTTAAGAATATGCTTTATACTACTATACATTGAACATCTTCACATAAGTAAACTTACGAAAAAAATTGGGTGCACAGCTCCAAATTTGGGTGCACTAAGGTGCACATGCACCCAGTATTTCGAGCCCTGTTAGCACCTACCCTTCCACTAGACAGCGATCTCTCAGCGACTGTTCGGTGATCAAAATTGTATCTGTAATTGCAATTAATTTATAATTGCAATATGATACAATATGATGCAATTATATGACTAAACTGGTTGACGTACCAACCACTAAGCATCTGATACCAGACCAGAAAAGAACAAGAAACAGCCATGCTTTCAAATATGAGAGTTATCAACCAAGAATTCACGTGTTCAAAAACTCGTATTTTCCAAGAACTATCGTAGAATGGACGTCTTTGCCATCAGGCACAGTTGGGGCATCATCATTAGAAAGGTTGATACAACTCCTGCAATTAAATGGGCAAAGATTGAGTGTAACAAGTCGTTCGGTGTAATGTAGCTAGCTGCCGCCGCGCCGCGTGCCTGCGTAGCTGGTGTGTTACGCCGAAGGGCGGTTATACCGGCTCTACAGATACAGACAGATACAGATGCACGTTGTAAAAGTATGGTTTAAACGACAAAAACACACAAAACGCAAAAAGTCGTTCTTTGTATATGAAATTCTTTGAGCAATCACTCAGCATCGATCTATGAGACAGAGTATGGGAAGGTCAAACACACAACACTAACAGCGGGCTAGCCCCCTGCTGTAGTACTTGCACAACTGTTTGGCCCAAAGGCTAAAGAAATGGAGATGGCACCACCCCTATGCTCTGCACGTAGTGGAACTGTACCTTTTTTTTCAGCGGTCAGCTAGAGCTTCTAGTGGAAAGGGAGGGTAGCAGACCGCTACAGGAACTATGCATGCTGCATATGTTGCAGAACGTCACCGTCTTACATTTTAACTCCGGAACCTCATCGTTCTGTTGATTGGGAGATGGCACGTTTCCAAACCGGGCGGACGGATGCTGAATCTGCATGAAGAAGGATGGGTCATTAGTTCATTACAAGCGGTCCCAGGGCACGCATCACATCCAACTGCAGCTATTTCTGTCTGGGATTTTAAAAAAACATGAACTGCACAGGTTTTTCGTTGAATCACAACGTCCCAATTCCGTGAACTAAAACAAGGGGGGAAATGTTATAACTAGAAAGGTAACAATTGCAAAGAAAATGCATAATGTTTACCTTCGCATATGGTCTGCTCTGTTAATTCTCACCCATATTCATATATATGGTCAGACAAGAGTATAAATCCCTCCTACTATAAAATTGCAACATTATGTAACCCAACACCAGTTACCATGGTGAGAGACGTTAACAAATCAGGTCATTGGTCAGGTCAGAGGTCAGTGTTTGGAACAGAAGAAAAAGAAGAGGAAACGTAGCAAAAGCAATATCTTTTCCTTCGGTAAACATAAGTTCTGTAATGTTACACACAGACACTGGGTTTGCTTCCCAAAGTTACCTAAGTATACAAATGGCACACAAATGGATTTTATCTGACACGAACTTGTGAAGCATTACGATAGTAGTTGATACTATTTGGATGTTATCTGTTAATGCAATTGGGAATCCTACACACTGAGAAATATACCTTCTACTAAAATTAAGATGAAAGATAGGAATGATGGTCTGATGCAATCAGAAAAGAAAAGATAGCAACCTACCATCCAGACGCTATAATAACAGATAAAACGACGCGAAGGATCATATTGTCTGGGAAGACGCTAGCTTTAATAAATGCTACAGATTGAGGGCTATAGTATATATACATAGTAATGTAGATACAGTGGGATTGTGAGATTGTGTAGTTCGATTAGATGTTTTTGATTTACGGTATCATTCAACCATACGGCAGGACGGGAGGTTATTACAGCCTGGCATGAAACATTGCCGGGCCTTTAACTCCAACCTGGGAAACCCTACCATAGGATAAACGGCAGGGGGGACACCATTGGCTAGAAGTTTACAACTCTGAGTAGACGAGGTTTACAAAGATTCACCCCAAAATTTTAACCCCAAATTTTCGGCTGACTCCTTCAACCTTGTTCACGGAATTCACCCGTCTACTCTTGGAACGTGACGTCAGATACACGTGACCGTAGTAGCGGGTCATACGTACCAGATAACTTGTGTCGCCCCCCGTCTCGGTTCAGGGTAGGTCTGTGAGCTCTAATGTAAACCGCCTCCTTCACTCTTCTTGCAAAGAAGATATCACCCTGTGTTGCATCAAAAGTATAACAGTTTCTCTTTGTAAAACATAGATTCTCTTTGTATAGTGTATGACGGAGGGTAGAGTATATTTTTCAGTAACTAACTTCTCACTAACCGTATAAAAAAGATGTACAATATGTATATGGACGACCAACACCAAGCGATTCCATCGTGCGTTTTACAAACCCTGCATCACAAACATGATCTGTTCCCACATTTTCCATTGTACAAAAAAAAAGCGAGAGGAAGTTGACCACTCTGTATTAGCTCAGTAACTAGAACACTATTAGCCTAGTATACTAGTCGTATCCTTGCATGTTCCTTATGTATGTATGTCTAAGTCATAGTGTATCTTTTGCCTCCACTTTTCTACATACGTTTGTTATGTGTCTGTTAAGTCTTGACCTGTACCTAGCCCGTCGTGGCATGAATGTACAATAAAGGTATTTCATTTTAAACCACAAGCCACAGAATCAAAGAAACTTTCTTGGACCACGTCTGAGTGGCTGAGATTTTTTCTTCCGCAGAACGAAGAGAATCCTTTGAAAACCAGTCAAGCAGCAGAGAATGGATCGCTGCTTCTCCACAGTGCGGAACTTTAATAGCTATGCCTAGTGGCTGTGTGATGTTACAGCGGGAAGTACAAAGGTGGCTGATAGAGTGAACGTGTCAGCACAACTCCATTGTCAGCCGAAGGACATATAGACGTAGCCTACGTCTGGTATCAGGCGGAATTCCGTCAGAGCAGAACGTCTATATTAGCCTCTACCAGGCACCGCGGAACGCTGGAAAAATAGTAGAAATTGGCTGAAATAAAGGGATAGTATACCAGAGAAGATCCAGGGCCATAGAAGAAGGCTAAATATAGACGTTCTGCTCTGACGGAATTCCGCCTGACGCCACAGCAAGTAAATTTTATGGATGACATCCTCCGCCGACTCCAAATCTAATGCGAGAGGGCAAGAAAAAACAAGGCGGGCCAAAAAAACAAGGTTCCTACATCTTCAAATTTTGACATCATAAACCTTGTTAAACAAGAAATGATACATATATACACATTTTACAAGCATGTGCAGGCTTGTAAAAGTCGCTATGTACTGCTGCAAATTCACAATACCAGATTTGTATTCCTGTGGTTAATCTGCTGTTTTTTTGGCTGGACATTTTTTTTTATTCGCCCGCGCGCACTAGTTTGGGTGTCTTCAGAGGATGTCATCCACAAAATTAAGGCGGTGTGGGCTTACCTAGAAACGCGTAGTGTGCCTCGCCTCGTCCTTGCCCTTTTGTTTACCGGGATGCTTTCATCAATCTCGCTGATAGATCGCAGGTATCCGTCAGCCTGACAGGTTTCAGGTCTGTATCAGATATATCTGACAGGAGAAGACAGATGGGCGGAGTTACCGTGATTAAACCGCCAGGTATTCTCCCGAGAAAACTGCTGACTACAATTCTATTCGCTACACAAAAAAATGAAGAATCAGCATCACCGCAGGTGTTTTATAATGTCTGAAACGTAAGTGCTGCGGACGTAAGCTACGGAATGCCTCATTTCGAAGGATCTTATTCAACGGGAGCTTCCACTTATGTACACGTTGAAAATACTCCTCATAGTCTAAATTTCAACAATTCTATTTGCTACAAAAATGAAGAATCAACTTCGACTATCGCCGCAGGTGCTGTATAATGTCTAAAACGTATTAAGTGCTGAAGACATATATAGAATGCCTCATTTCGAGGGCCTTAATTCAACGGGAGCATCCACGTATGTACACGTTGAAAATACTCCTCATAGTCTAAATCCTATGCCCAAGGACATTATACTTTTGTGTAATGTCCTTGCTCTGCCCGTGTGCTAACACGTGCTCAGTATTCAGTGACACCAGTGTACAGTCTCTCCGTGGCACTTGAAAAGCCTGTCTTGAGATTGTTTGAAAAATTCTTGAGATTTTCCAGAAAATCTTGAGATTTTTTTTAAAGATCATAAGATTGTTTTGAAAGATACTGAGATTTTTCGATTTCAACGATGCGTGACGACTCCGCTGGGAGTCATTATGATCCGTACCTTGACAGGGAAGTTGTTCACAAAATATCAGACATGTAAGTATAAGCTGAAAACCGCTAGAAGCATTGGTCCAAATTTAAAGTGCTCTGGATTGGCCAAATTCAATTTAGACACTGTTCGTGCTATCCGTTTTGTAACGGGGCTCCTTGCACTCGCTATTCCGAAAAAAAACGGATGTCTCCTAGGCTAGACACGTGAACATATTTACGGATTTGTAAAGAAGCGTAAAGATATGAAATATGTTTACGTCGTATTTAAGCACATTGAAAGTTGACGGAAAGTCGGAATTTGCCTTTCAGCGGCCTTAACGAAGTCGTAAAGTCTACTAAAATATTTTCTCACTTTTGATACTTCTTTACACATTGCGGAAAGTTTGCTTTTTTAAATGTCTGTTTTCGTATACAGTACTGGTTCTTCCGATTGTTCGGAACGATCGCTTCCCCGGCCGGTTGTCGGGCAGTTTACACGCGGTGACACCCCGACCCCGTGGCCGCTCTCCCCCGGCCGGGTCCGATAAAATCGATCCGCCGCAGATGCTGCCGTAACACGATTTCCGGAATATAATTCTTATCTTTCATATACGTATATAAGACTTATAAGGTGATATTGAAAGGTCTTAACGCTAAAAAATTTTACCGATTTTAGCAAAAACAAGAGTTCCGAGATCTCATACCTCCATGAAATATGGGCTTGATATGTAAATTTCTTCTTTAATTACGCAAATGACCTCTGCATTAACATAATATATGCATCGTGATGTTAACTTTTGATTAACTTAAAGATGTCCCAAGTATGACATTCTCATCATTCACCATTACGAAATCATAGAATTTTTGCATTAATTATGCAAATTAGGTCATCATTTGCATAATTAGTATCTGTTGATGTTCCATCTGCCATAGGTTACATACATTACATGTATGAAAGTTCTATAATGTAAAACACTGTAATTATAGAATTTCCTCATTAATTATGCAAATAAAGTCATCATTTGCATAATTTGCAGTTAATTATGTACATCTCTCTGTCAGATACCTACACACCAAAAATGATGAAAATACGCTGTTCCTATCTGGACTTATTGGCTTTCAAAGTATTCGCCCGAAAGTCCCCTGCAGTTCCAAAACAAGCTGCTAGGGGGACCAAACCCACACCACTTATTCCTGACAGGAAAAGCTATCTGTCACCAAAAAATCAAGACCATAGCATGTTCAGGACCAAAGATACAAAAAACAGAAGTTCTGCTGCAGTACCAAGGTCATCCACCAGGAGGCCCATACTTGACCTTGACCTTTGTCTTCCTAAGTCTTCCTTATCAGCATACCAAATATCATCACAATCCATAAAGGCGTTCTGAAGTTATGCTGACTACAAAGTTGCGGAAACACACACAGACACACAGACACACAGACACACAGACACACAGACACACAGACACACAGACACACACACAGACACACAGACAGACGCCGCCAAAAACAATACCTCCATTTTTCATGGAGGTAAAAATTATCGTTATAGCACATTCGTATCTCATACTACATAGTCCTTTTAAAGGTAGATAAATATGATAGAATGTTTGTTGTTATATACATGTAGCACCAACCCTATTGTATAGCATCAACCCTTTACAATTGTTGTGCAATGAAGTTTACATATGAATAAGCGAGGACGGAAGTAATTGAATATAGGGATGCGAACAGTAGGCTTTTTTTGCGTCAGTATTTTAACCACACTAATCGGCATTTGCAAACGTTTTGGTTGCGGAAGTAAGTAGGCATATCTTTATTCCATATGTTTAATTTCCAATATCATAAATGATAATGTCCGTTTCTATCGCATAAACCGTGTATTGTCTGGCTTCTCCGTTTTATTTGCTGAATGAAAGACTATAGTGCCCACGTTTAGGCCACAGCAAGTAATTTTTATGGATGACATCAGCGCGCGCATTACTTTTCGCCTGATTTTGGAAACAAAAACAAGAAATTTTGTTGCCTTCTGACAGTGGTCAACATGACGAAAATGGGCAACTGCCATGCCGGAAGGTTCTGGCTCTGAGTTCATGTTTTGTTTCCTACTTTGATGCAGTGATATGTGATGTTGGCTGTGTGTATGTGATGTTCCCACTGAATCAAAACCATATTTACAATGATTTAGTCAAAAATTTAAACTGTAGGAGCCTTGTTTTTTTCGGCCCGCCTTGTTTTTTTCGCCGCTCGCATTAGATTTGGGGTCTGCGGAGGATGTCATCCATACAATTTACATGCTGTGGCCTTAGCATGAATGCTTACATGTATAAGACCAGGACCAACATAAGGCCCTCTGGGTCTTTCATCCAGCGGAAATGCAATTATGACTCACAAAGAACTGGTAATCACATTCTATGTTATTTGTATAACAAATACAATTGCCCCCATCCCCAATAATTAGATACTATAGCAGCATTACGGATTACAACTACAGGATGTGTCTCTGATTGATTTGTACATGTTCCTAGTCCAGGTTGTGTGAAATAGGTATGAAACACCACGCCTTGGAGGGAGAGAGTTGGGACCGGTTAAAACCGGCCACTGCAGGTTAGGTCATTACGGTGTGCTGTCTGTACAACTGGAGATGCACTTTGGGTTTGGAGTTATTCCCTCCTCATTCCCATTTCCAACTTATAGCTATAGAATAGTAACATTTGCAAAGCAAATGCATAATGTTTACCTAGTACCTTCGCATATGGTCTGCTCTGTTAATTCTTGATCTTTTTCAAACACATTCATATATATGGTCAGACAAGGGTCTAAATCCCTCCTGATATAAAATTGCAACATTATGTAACCAAACACTAGTTACCATGGTAACAGACAGTCTGGTTCAGGTCATTGACCTTTTTGGTTTGGAGATGACGAGGAAACGTAGCAAAAACAATATGTTTTCCTTCGGTAAACATAAAAAAACGCCTGGGAATATTGGCCCACTCTACCTTCATACCAAATTTCAAGTCATTTGGCCCCAAAATGAAGAGATTGAATACATTTAAAGAAACTGTAGGAAGTATGAATACGTTTGAAGTGATTCCCTCCACTTCAGTTAACTCCAGTAGAACCACTCCCCTGGCCTGCACAGCTGGTGGTCGGTGGTCTGGTGCTATGAAAAAAAAACACCTGTGTTTACCTAATCGATAACTCCGAATAATTTCCCCAAACAAGATCAATGAATTCCATTTATGCTGATTAAGATATTCAATGCAGCAAATGCTTTTTCATAAGATCTAATCAGAGAATCAATGCGACGGAAATAAGCATCAAACGATCGTCTTTGCGACTGTGATTACCCTCATTTCAGCAGCTAGCATCGCGGAGGGCCATTTGCAGAAAAATGCGAATGATGTTAGCCTCGATAATAGCATGGCAGGCTTTTGGTAAGGGATGTTTTATCCCTAGAATTAGCTCCTTCTTCTTTATTTGTTATCTATTTCATTTACTCTTTATTTCATGCATCCATGGTCCATATAAATGAAAGAAAACATACATATAGAAATACACATGAAAGCAACAGTTTAAAATATGGATATGAGTACAGACGGACCAAGATATTACGAAAGAATTTGTCGTGGAAGATTAAATCTGACTTGATAACAGATTGGATAATGTTATTTGAGGAGTTGTACAGACGAGATATGAAAGAGTAGCCTTGTTTGCACCATGTAACGCCAAAGATGTCTGTCATTGGCTGTCATTTCACTGGCACTGCAAAATCTTTCTCTTCTTTCTTACAACTTCTGGGCTACTCTTGCGAATACCTGATCTTACTAACAACTTGTAATTTATAGTTTGTCCTTGAAAACGGTACAACCCGTGGATTTGTTCTTGAACATCCGTTTGATGCTGAACTCTTTTTTTTTAAATCGTCGCCAGGATGTAATCATGTGCAGCTTAAAAACCATGTCCGTGTTATCCCCACGAATTTATAGTTTGTCCTTGCAAACGGTACAACTCGAGTATTTGTTGTATGAATGTTTCTTGAACATCCGTTTGATGCTTAACTCTTTGTTTTTAAAATCGTCGTCCGGATGTAATCATGTGCAGCTTAAAAACCATGTCCGTGTTATCCCCAAGTCGAGCTGAACTCAATCAGCCTCCGGATCACAGCCAGATCGATCCGGTCTAAGACCGTCGCCCCAGACAAAGCTAAGCTCCAA
>NW_017802514.1:661752-694718 GCF_001625305.1 Branchiostoma belcheri
TTTGTCCTTGAAAACGGTACAACCCGTGGATTTGTTCTTGAACATCCGTTTGATGCTTAATTCTTGGGTTTTTTTTAAATCGTCGCCAGGATGTAATCATGTGCAGCACTGCAGTGCTTCTTCCTGACTACTTCTGGGCTACTCTTGCGAATACCTGCTCTTACTAACAACTAGTAATTTATAGTTTGTCCTTGAAAACGGCACAACTCGAGAATATGTTGTATGAACGCTTCTGATACTTAAGTCTTTGTTTTATTTTAAATCGTCGCCGGGATGTAATCATGTGGAGCTTAAAAACCATGTCCGTGTTATCCCCACGAATTTATAGTTTGTCCTTGCAAACGGTACAACTCGAGTATTTGTTGTATGAATGTTTCTTGAACATCCGTTTGATGCTTAACTCTTTGTTTTTTAAAATCGTCGTCCGGATGTAATCATGTGCAGCTTAAAAACCATGTCCGTGTTATCCCCAAGTCGAGCTGAACTCAATCAGCCTCCGGATCACAGCCAGATCGATCCGGTCTAAGACCGTCGCCCCAGACAAAGCTAAGCTCCAATTAAAACCCAATTTCAGGAAGAAAATTCCCATTCCCGATCGAGCCGCTCTGACATTCACCCTAACCTTTTCACCGCTCCTGCAACTCCGGTTACATCGATACCACGTGTACTTTTCCGTGCATATCTCTTGTCGAAAGTCGGACTGTAACTCTTTGATTTTCACTCCAGGGCTGGTAGGTGAGTTAGTGGTTTATAGGACAACCGCGCTGTCCTTGCCGGGGGCGATGTGCTTCCCATGTCCGCGATCATTTGTTGTACCGATATGAAAGGGAATATTTAAGATCGACCCAGAAGGTCGAAGCACTCGGCAGAGACAGAGACCCATCATGTTACTTTTAGAGGTCATCTGGTCCTCGGCACCTTTGCTCATCCGCATCCGTACATCCGGCCCAATGAGCGGAAGAATATTCAGGTGATGGGGGATGCGGTTTTTGGTCAGGAGAGACATGACCCGGAGTGAATAAGGACTTAGAAGGATCTGGGTAGATGCAGGGTTGGGCACTACTTAATTTTTTGGTTGGTTCTCCTCCCAATGGAAGGGCTCAGACGGGATTTCGCGGCAGAAACCACTTTTCTCATATTGATCTGTCAAATTGCTTACAGAAGACGGCAAATGCGCTGTTTCCATATGAGGATATCGACTTTTCATTGTGAGACCACATTTTTGCATCAAAGCGCTGCGCAAATACAGTAAATCTGGATCCCAGCCGGACGATCCGCCGTCTGGAAATAGCTTTTAGATGTGCCATCGTAGCCGCGAAGATGTCCTCCGGATTTATGAACCACCTTGACTCGCACAGGAGTCGTTCTCGGACTTATCTTGTCTGCGTGATGCGGGGTCGATGACGTACAAAAACCACCTTGACATCTTCGGATTGCGTCTTTGGCAGTAACAGGCTTCCCTGTCGTTACATTACTGTCCATCTGCTGCGCCACTTTCTGAGTTGAGTGGTTGAGCCCGGAAGAGCATCACGGAATGACGATGAGCGTGTCGGCACGTGCGCCTTTGATGTGCACAGTTCCAATAACACTTATGAAGAATTATGTGTGGCCAGAATATTTAGGCAATTAGCCTCCGACTTCTACAAAATAGCTAATGGTTTTATCTTCATTGTGAGTCGGATAATCACCTACTTGGTTCCGTTTCTACCTTGTAGCTACGGAGTCTTTGTATGAGAAATGCAATGCGGTAAAGAATTTTAATCTTACATACATGTGTGGCAATGAATATAGAAATTATGATGTGCAGAGCTATTGAAAACAAGAAGCTCCATCCGGATGTTAGAGTATTGGCCCTGGTGATAACTGGTAAAACGATTAAGAGGATGCTCTTATCATGTCCTTTTCAGTGATCATCGGTTTCAGTTTAAGTTGAATGGACATTATCAATGCCTCTTTAATTACTCATTGCACAGTTAAAGGCAAAAACTTTCAAAACATCTAAACAGAAAATAATCTATAGATGAACAAATGCCATGTTCCGTCGTTTGCTAATAAAGAGCTCTTTTGCGACCCATCTTCGTTAACCATTCGTCGCTTTGAAAGACCGTGAAAGCACATAATCTTTTAGGCGAGGCGGAATCTATAATCTTTTGTAATCATCATTAAGAATGCATCAGGACTGTTGTAATTAAGGCATGAAAAAACAATGTACATTACAGAGCACTGTTGCTGCCGAATAAGTATTCACAATATCAAAATGCACCAGACGCGGCATCATCCAGCCAACACTTGACATGCATCCCTTCTCTGCTAAAACGATCGGGCCCTAGCTGTAACGTTACATGTGTATCGGAAGGTTGAACTGTTGCACTGAGTAACAAGAATGAGAGAAGACAGCCATTCTTCGTGTCGCCCGGTGTCGGTGGCAAAAAGGTCGCAAGTCGGCCGGAGGAAAATCGCATGGGCGGCGTTAATGGGTCACCCCGGGACATCGAGGGGGAATGGCTCACCGTGATGGCAATCAAGCAGGGGGAGTCTGCCAAGGTTCACAGTTCAAAGGCCTCTAATCAGGTTCCCTCCCCCTCCTACTCATGGAGCACCTACTCTGAGGAGCTTTACACAACCTGGCGAGTGGATCACGTGGTAACGCCGCTCTGCGCTGCTAGCTGCTGCTGCTTCTGCTGATTTTGTATTCGGCTGTGCCGAGCGAGGCAAGCGCGCCGCACACACACACACACAAGGTGTGTGGATAGGCAAAGGGCTTCGCAAGAACCCTTCTTCATTTATACTCCCGCCCACGGACGGAGGGGGAAAAAGCGCAGCGGTTTGCTGCGACTGGAATTAATTTTCCTTCCGTGCAACAGTGAAAGCCTGTTGAGGCCGGGATGTTTGGCCGGGAAGAGCGATGCTGATGCCGGGTGCTGAAGATGGTCAGTGTCTGGGGAGGGTGATCCGAAGATGGATTCTGCAGGAAGACCGTGAGTACAGAAGTACACTCGGGTAGGGGCAAGGGCGAACGGGCGTGCGGCGGTTGCCTGAAGTGCACAGTTTCCGCTCCCTGAGTTTAGATTAGACTTCTCCCAGACACGGATTGACAAGCTTGTGTGCTTTGTGTGTGCCGTTCCAGGGGACGTGCAGCGGCGGTGCGTAGTTATGTAAATTCCGCTCGCCTTAATGAAGGAGATACAAGAAGCTACAAGATTGAATGTACCAACGGGATCAAGCCATTGAATCGGGGCGAGGCATCGGAGTGGGAAGGTGGGCAAGTTTGGAGCGTATCTTCAGGATGGCCCAGTGCGGCAAGCGACCACTGATGCTTGTCACCACCGTCTGTTCTACCGCGTCCTTCGCGCTGCTGGCCATAGCCATGGGCACGGACTTCTGGCTCTTCTCTAGGGAAGCCATGTTTACACCCAGGCCGAACGGGACCGACAAGCTAGCCGCCAACTCCGGGCTGTGGAACGAATGTATCAAGAGGCAAGGTGAGACAGACACTTCACGGCACACCTTATGTACAACTATCGCATGTCTAGCCATGGCGGTTTGGGGGCGTCTCTGTAGCTCTATTATACTTTTCATTGAGATTCAGTACATTAATACAGGCAGACATCTGTAGGGTATCAGATACATTGCTAAGGATGTACATCATAGCTATTCTGTTTCTATATCAGCATGCGTTCGGATGTAGACAGGGTGTGAACACAGGCACTTCGGCTGGGCATCTGTATTTCCTTCACACTTTCCGCCATTATGATGAACTCCTCAAAGGAAACATGTTTTAAAGGGTCAAAGCTTTCGGGTCACCATTACGCCTGCGCAATACTGAACATTTCATTATAAACAAAGTATCCAAGCTCCTCAGAAGCCAGAGCAAGAACAGAGCACAAGTTAAACTTATTTCGACATTAAGAATTATATTTTCCTTCTCCCATTATGTTATAGTCCTCAGAGACTTCATTTCGTATTTATAGAATCGAATCGTTTTGGAATCTAGCGGCCGGTCTGCCCGATACAAAAGCCGTGCAATTTCCGGCGGAAACAC
Organism: Branchiostoma belcheri; assembly: GCF_001625305.1. Taxonomy (NCBI): domain Eukaryota; kingdom Metazoa; phylum Chordata; class Leptocardii; order Amphioxiformes; family Branchiostomatidae; genus Branchiostoma; species Branchiostoma belcheri. The sequence goes on from NW_017802514.1 coordinate 665,795, forward strand.
GGCCAGTGTAATCCCCTCAGAAATCATTCCTGCCATTACAGCAAAAAACGTCAGCTTCGTTACGTTAAAAAACAGCTGGGCAGAGAAAATTTACCGTCTGCAGTGATTTTTTTGTCCTTCCGCCGCATCTATCTAACTTCCTACCCGCGCGCGGGTGGCTTATCAGCCGGGTGCCATTAGACGCCGTGTCCGGTCCAGGTAGACGTCTTGTGCGTGAAAAGCAGGACACTCCCTAGCTTTTTAACTAGATGATGAATGAACGCTCTGTACCGATCCTGTTGTGTGAAAGGCAAATATAGCAAAGTGCATATTAGAAACGCTTCTGTGGCGAGTCTCCGCCTCATAGCTTTTGATGAGGCAAAGAGTCCAGAGACGCTATAAAAGGTGCCATAACGATCAATCGGCTTTCATAGATGTTTTCATCCATTGTCGTAAATCCGCGAGTTTTTTGTCGGAGCTCAGCGGGCGAGCCGGCCGCGGGATTTGGCTGATCTGTTCCGGTAAACATGCATCAGGTGCGAACCACTTTAATGACCAGTTTTCATTCCATAAAAGCGCCTTCCCACGTGAGCCTGTGCTAATACTTGTCGGGACGTCGCTGAGCGATGGGGGGCGGCAGAAATGCCGGGAAATAGATGGCTTCACCGGGAGGCCTGAAGTGACAGCCTGGCGGCAGGATCATCTATTACATCGGCACAAAATCCCTCTATGATTTCCCAAGCTATCGCAATCCTTCCAGCGACCTCGGCGTCCCCAGCTTTTAACAAGATACAATACTACCAGCAAGCCATCCATAACGCAATGGCAGTAAAATACATCTATTAGCAATATAGTCTGTAAGTTCATGTCCTGCGAGGACATGTCTAGCTGTACTAGCGAGAGCCGGAGACGGCGCCATGAGCCATCAAACATCGTTCCGAACGTCGAGAGAACGTAGCCATATTTAGGGACGCATGAATATCACTGCCAACGTCAATCGTAGGAGTAATTTCACGGGAGATAATAGGCCGTCGTTAACATTTCGTACTCGGAATGCCAATCCCTGGATGGTGCTGAGGGTGGGGGGGGTGTAGACGGAAATTCTAGACAATACCCGCAGGTGTATATGTGCAGGTTCATATATTTAAGACTATTTTTACCCTAGGAGGTAGAGGAGAGGTAGGAAGTATTACATCCGTTTGTATTAAATCTTACAGTGGCGCATCCGCTATTCTGAGGAAGATGCAAGATTTTTGCACATTCCCCAAGGTGACTATTGTAAGCAAATGTATCTGTCATATCTGTCATATTGCACAGCACTGCTGTACATTAGTCGGAAGCGGCAATGGCACAGTGGGGTTCAATTAATCTCCAAGCAGATCCTAGGGTGGCAAATAGACAGTATCAAATTGGCCAGGCAGTATCCATTGGCCAGGGAGGGTCCATGCGTAACCCAAGGTGAGGGTAGCGACAAAAACGGGCCATATATAAAAAGGTAACGATCTTCCCCCATCAACCTCTGCTTGGAGAGTAGGGTTCAATCAAAACAGTAGATTGTTGGAATCCCCACCACATTTCAATCGGGTAGCTAACGCTCGTATCATACAGTCAGTGATAATTTGTATGTCCAGTATGTGGGGCAGTGACCGCTTGTTCCAATGATCTATATCGCCTGCCAGTCGCCAGCACGCCGAGAGTCTGTAATATGTGTCCAGTCACCGGAGATGGATGTCTAACAGAAGATGACAGATGGTCTCCTAGTTGCTGATGTAGCAAACCTGTTCCGACGCTGTGTATGCAGACTCACTGTTGGCTTGACTCATCTGTTTCGGCGACTTTACAAGTGGCCATGTTCGGCCCGACTGCCGATGGAACGATTACTGGGACCTGGCGAGGCAAGTGGGGGCTAGTCATCTGTGTCATCGACCCTAATTCAAAACCTGGCGAGATAATTTTCGCGATTTCTCCCCCGAAATCCGCTGCAACCGTTCCGAGAGCTCATAAAGCCGACATCAACCTCCCCTGGAGTGTTAATAAGGGAATGGATGGAGTTTAAAACGCCCGATTGCAGACGAGTTTTAGTGATTTATGTGGTGCATTAGCATGCTGGGGTCTGAACGATGGGTCAGACGGGTACCGTACATTTCCTTATCTGCCTCCTCCGAGAGGCCACTTCATCCGTAATTTGAGACCGGGTTAATGATTGCCGCCTCCCCGCTGATGGTACAGAAAACGGCCGGTGATGGTCGGAGGGATACAGACACTGGTGTGGATGATGACGGGCAAATCGTTTTGCTGACGGCACGGTGGAAAACCAAGATTGTGGAATGTGTTTATGGACTACATTTGTCATTGCCCTCATTATAGCACCGAAAGAGATAAGTTATTTGAAATGGTCACCAGAATGTTCACTAGCTTTATTCACCTTCCCAGCCTACAAAAAAAATGCATTTCTATTAACACCTCCCAATTCATATATCTCGCAAAATGTTGGTTATTTCATACTCCACTGCACATGGAAAAGAAATCAAACCCAACAATAACTATATCCAAAGTAGCATTATTATCAATTTTGCTGTATATCTTATATTTATTTTATGTTCTTGCAATTAGCCCTCGGGCATGAAATTGCAATAAAGTTTCTATAACGTTTATGATTCAGTGTTGACTAAGAAACACATTTTGGCAACATTTCGGTAATTTTCTTTCAAATGTAAATACTACTGATAGCTATGGTTATAAAATGCATTTTTCTACCGAATCTCAAAATTATAACGGCACATGGCAAAATGATATAGAGAACCATGAGAATGATGTTAATCTAACACAAATGTATGGCCCTGCCTCCCCGTTGTTGTCGTTGATTTACGAACAACAGGCAGCGAAACAGACGAAAACGCTGTTGTTACTAAAAGAGGCAATTAAAAACCTTGATAGCTTTTAACGTCTGCCCCGCCATCTTGCACACCCAAATTGGATTCCAATAGCGAGTCAAAAGCCTTCCCTTACCACCAGACGGGGTTACAACATCGCCTTAATAAAACATAATATAGACCTGTGTGTGTAGAAGGAGTGGGAACATGAGCAGACTCAGAATGAGAGTGAATCAGAGGTCGATTGCAGGCGAGCCTGTTAGTACGACCGTCGGTTGGACCGTGTTGCCAATATGCGCGGCGCTGACACGCGATACTAAAGAATGAATTCACACTCATTGTCAACCGTGGGAATGATCCGGTGGCATTTTGCTGGCTCCTCCGGGATTTGCCGCCTTCATTAGAGCCATCGGGATGATGAATGTAGCCCATCACTTCGATGTATTCTCTCTGCTTTATGTCTTCCAGCAAGCGGCATCAGCCATGTTGGCTCCCCCGAAGGAAACCATTATCATTTGGCGACGGCAGCATGGCAAATCCCTGCTGTATAACACTTCCAGCGAACCGCTGTTCTCTCGCTCGGCAATGGCATTGACTTTTGTCACCGGGAACATCGACATGCTTGTCACGGATACGGTACACAGTATGTCAGTCGTCTGTTGTAGCTCACTACTGCTGTGCACATGCAGATTTAGACATTTCTGTTCCATTCTGTTATGGTGAACAGCATTCAACACAGCATCGGATATGGTACACAGTATGTCAGGCGTCTGTTGTATCTCACTGCTGTGCACATGCAGCCTTATTTAGACATCTCTGTTCCATTCCGTCATGGTAAACTGACAAAACATTCAACACAGCATCGGATATGGAACACAGTATGTCAGGCGTCTGTTGTATCTTAACTGCTGTGCTCATGCAGATTTAGACATTTCTGTTTCAATCTATTGTGGTAAACAGACAAAACATGCAACACGACATCACCGCAGCTACAGCCCTGTTTAGCCTAGTTTGCGGTTCTTGATAGAACTCGGCGATCTTGATTTCGTTCTTTGATCAGGCTACGTACACGATATAAAAGTGATGACCAAGCCTACTAGTATTTTGCAGATCCACGATTTGGTTCGATAACATGATTGATTTTTAAAATATAGAGGTGACATGTGTCGAACCATAATTGAAGAAACCTAATTCAAGTTGCAACAACAATACACGGTGAAACACTAGGCAACAATTCGGCTGATGAAACAAACTACGCGATCCAAATACTTATACGTCTTTATATTCATACTTAGAACAGGTTTCTTTGCGTACTGAGGCACACTCAGGTAGCAGGTAAAGAGTAGTCGACTCAAATATTAAGTTTTAAACTAAATTCCAACACTCGTAACCTGTGTAACACCTATAATTTTGATTCGATTAAGTTAGAGACGTGTAAACGATTTTGTAAGTTGTACGTAATTCAGCCAAATAAATGACTGCGAGGTGTCAACTGAAATAAACCATTCATATATATATATGGACATTTATTATAATTATATAATTATAATTATATAATAAATAGCTCGCAGCCATTTATTATAATTATATAATACAGGGCTCGAAATACTGGGTGCATGTGCACCTTAGTGCACCCAAAATTGGAGCTGTGTACCCAATTCTTTTCTGTGCACCCAAATATTTTTGTAGGTATTTTTGTACGTATTAAATTATACAGTAATACAGGATATTCTTGGCATCTAAGTGTCAGAAAAAATACTAAAATCTTTGTTGTAGCACTAGTTTAGATATTATATTAAGAATCCATTTCAGATCCAAGCTCAGAAGAGGAGCAGTAAGATCTGTAATTAGGTTTTGTTTCATATGGTGCACCCAAAACATTTTTGGTGCACCTAATTTTTTAGGTTGGGTGCACCAGTGCACCTATTCCCAAAAATGAATTTCGAGCCCTTTATAAGTTTTACAGACCACATATATATATCAGCTGTCATCTCTTCCCTATCACTCCCTCAGCGCCTTCACGAGTCGTGCCAGCTTATTTCCGGGAAACAAGCCTTATCAAGTGTCGCGCCGGAATTCTTTCCCCTGAAATCTTGCCAAAATCAATTCGTGCGGATATCATCCACAGAATTATGTTCGCGTTACCATATTTAAGTTTTTCTTGAAGGGGCTTTGCCGATAATGTTAACGTAGATACATGATATGTTTTCTTAAAAACGCGCGTCCACCAATTATCCTGGGCAAACTTGGCAGAGACACTCGGCGAGGTACCAAATACATCATAGGAGGAAATGTACGGCTCTATTTAATTTCAATCTCAGAAATTGAGTTGAAAATGTCTTCCGATTTCGGTGTAAGATAGGCCTAACGATGACGGATAATCATTTGGCCCGACCCGTAGGATTGGCAATGATTACAACATTAGTCATGTGGACGTTCTCCATTGCACGTTCATCAAATCCGTATGGGCAGTATTTTAAAAGATTGCAATATACGGGTGTGATTCTGGCGCCTTACAAGTGGTTTGAAGGCTTTGATGAATTGACGAGATATGCTTCGGTCCCAATTGAAAAAAGGGGCCCTGCCGGATAGTTCCCGGGCTGTTTCATGGCACATTCGGGCGTGACCCCTACGTGGCCCCGCCGGACACCCCGCGGCTACCGGGCTATTTTTGGGCCCGGTGGGGACCCGAGTAGAATTTAATTCTGACTTCTCAGAGCATCTACCGGGTACCTGCCGGGGTCCTACCAATGAGGGTGAAAAAAGTTAAAATAAAATGCCACTGAAGGAAACTTTAATTGTGACCACGACAGCCGGTGCCCTCCCGACTCCTGAGCCCGACCGGGGCCTGCCGGGGCTACATCCCCGACGGGCACCGGCGCAATTGGGACCGAAGCATTACAAGTACGATACAAATAAGAAACGCATTATCTATTGCACGTTCATCAATTTGCATGGACAGTATTTCAAAAGACGTCAATATCTGGGTGTGATTTTGGATATGTTGGCTCCTTACACTCATAAATATTGATGACTTACAAGTGGTTTGAAGGTTTTGACGAGATACGAGTACGATACATATGAGGAACGTATTCTCTATTGCACGTTCATCAAATCCGCATGGACAGTATTTCAAAAGACGTCAATGTACGGGTGTGATTTTGGATATGTTGGCCCCTTATTCTGGCTACTTTATAAATACCAATGCCTTACAAGTGGCGTAAAGGTTTCGACGAGATACAAGTACGATACAAACTAGGAAGGTAACATTTGCAAAGCAAATGCATAATGTTTACCTTCGCATGGCCTGCTCTGTTAATTCTTACAGACAGGATTATAAATCCCTCCTACTATAAAATTGCAACATTATGTAACCCATAACACCAGTTACCGTGGTGAGAGACGTCAACAAATCAGGTCATTGGCAAGATCAGAGGTCAGTGTTTGGAACGGAAGAAGAAGAAGAAACGTAGCAAACACAACATGTTTTCCTTCGGTAAACATAATAAGAACGCTAGGGATTGAGCTACGTGTATGTACGTGGAATGGCGGCGTGTTACACAGCGGCCCTGCATCCATGGAAGATCAGCAGAAACTCGGCAGAACTGAGGAAGGAAATGCCGAAAGGCAGAGAGTACGGGTGTGATCTTGGATATGTTGGCTCCTTATTCTGACTACTTCATAAATATTGATGCCTTACAAGTGGTTTGAAGGTTCTGACGAGATACAAGTACGATACAAATAAGAGACGCTTAGGGGTGAGCTACGCAATATGTACATGAAATCATGGCGGCTCTGAATCCATGGAAGATCCGCAGAACTCAGCAGAAGGAAATGCCGAAGGGCAGAGAGAGGACGTCTTGAGGTATGCAAAGACTCGCGGGCGAGACGACAACCCGGGTAACCCGCTGCGCAGGCCTGATAAGGCAGAGCTCCTCACGCCTACATCTTTACGTGGGAAACATTCGAGATTCGCCACCGCCTCAGCTGCACACGGACAAAAGAACGGCACACAAATGTCCCGGGACTCAACTAGGATGACCGGGTGGCTGTTGGTTCACCAAACATAAACAGCTCTCATAACCTCCTGCGTTCCGTATATCTTTATTCATTTCCCAACGGGGAGGCGCGAATCGAAAGCTCCTTGAGCCCAATTACGGCTAAGTGCAGCCGCGCATGCATACGGCCTCCGCCGTACAGATTAGGTACCAGGTCCCTTCGCCGTTAGAACCTGTTGAAACCTCCGTACGCAGAAGTTAACTACCGTTACAAGCTCCGTCGTGATGAATTTAATTACGCGCCGGTGTTTCAGTCAGCTCGTTTTTTGATTTACTGTGTACACGACCTTGTTGCAGTCTGTTCTGGTTTATTGCTTTCAGGATTTCCAAATCCCCCTCTCACGACTAGACCGGATCCCCCTGTGTTAGCCCCGAGGAGATTTTAAGGCATCCAGTACAGTTTTTAGTGTTTGAAAACCCGATTTTTAGAGCCAATATTCTAGTCATTTATCTACATACTAAGTTGAAACCACACTATCCCAGTGTATATTGACCTTCATGGAACAAACATACCCCAAATTCTGACGGAAAATGGTTACTGGAAGGGCCCTGTGCTGATTTTTACAGTACCACCCAGAAACTAAAGGACTGGTCTTGGGGCTTGTTTCTGCAGTTTTAAAAGCCCGAAGTATGAAATACTGACTCAAATGTGCTAATGTGAAGCAGCATGTGTTAATATCACAAAGATTTCCTTATTCAGAATATTTCCAGTTTTGCTGCCCTGAAATCGAATTGGATCACGCATCACTCTGCTATAATTTCCTTGAGGTGTGAGAAGTGAGTTATCACTCACAGAGGAAGATTGCACTTTTGCAGTCGGTGGAAAACGTTTAAACCACATTGTCAAATCGAAACAACCAGGCGGACAAAAAATATAGAAATCGTTGGAAAAATTATGAGATAAGCGGCAACGACTTTACCCAACCACGCATCACTCTGCTATAATTTCCTTGAGGTGTGAGAAGTGAGTTATCACTCTCAGAGGAAGATTGCACTTTAGTAGTCGGTGGAAAAGTTTAAACCACATCGTTAAATCAAAACAATCAGGAGGACAAAAAAAGAAAATAGTTGGAAAAAAATATGGCAGAAGCGGCAAACGTCTTTACCCAACCACGCATCACTCTGCTATAATTTGCTTGAGGTGTGAGAAGTGAGTTATCACTCACAGAGGAAGATTGCACTTTTGCAGTGGAAAAGTGGAAACCACATTGTCAAATCAAAACAATCAGGCGGACAAAAAGAAAATCGTTGGAAAAAAATATGACAGAAGCGGCAAACGACTTTACCGGACCACGCATCACTCTGCTATAATTTGCTTGAGGTGTGAGAAGTGAGTTATCACTCACAGAGGAAGATTGCACTTTAGCAGTGGAAAAGTGGAGAAAGAAAGCCTTTCCCCAATAGGATCATATGGAAGCGCAATCCGACGACAGTTACAGACAGAGACGGAAATGGAGCACTCGGGTGGAAACCCTGGCCTGGCTTTGTTTCACCTCATAAACCTAGAGCGCTGCCACCATTTCCTACTACAAAAATCCCAAGTCACAAATTTTCCTGAGAAGTCTAAGTGCATGCCGAGTGATGTGACTTGGAAGTGATTTTTTTTCACGGTACTTTTAAGTTCACTGTTTTCACTTATGTACCGTGAACTTATTATTACAGTTAACAAAATAATTCCTGGACTTTCCTTTTCCTGCACCTGTCACCACTGTGAATATATAGTTCCGTGAACATGTCCATTTTTCTCAGACCGTGAAATTTTGCTACCGTGAACATCAAGTGAATTACAGTAAGCTAGTGCGTATTGACAACAGGATGGCACAGTTCAAAGGACACCCGTATTATATCGACTACAAGTCCAATTTCTCTCGGTGCCTGCGGATGTCGGGAACATAAACTTGGCAGATATACAATTAGACATCTGCTCTTCCTTTTATTACTTATGAAATGGAAAAGTAGAATATGCATAGATGGTGACAAATAATCATAGAGAAGTGATGAGAAGTCAAGTTCACCAGCTGCCATGATGCATTATTTATGCCGATAGCTTCAAGAATATCCAGATTGGCTGATTTTTCTGGATCCCATATACCGGTGTTATGAAAGCCATTTTAAAGGCATCCAATGCAGTTTTTAGGATTTGGAAACCCGATTTTTTAGAGCCAATATTCTAGTCATTTATCTACATACTGAGATGAAACAACACTATCCCAATGTATATTGACCCTCATGAAATTCCCAAAATTCTGACGGCAAATGGTTACTGGAAGGGCCCTGCGCTGATTTTCAGGGTACCACCCAGAAAATAAAGGACTCAAATTAGGGCTTGTTTCTGCAGTTTTAAATGCACAAAGTATGAAATGCTGATTTCAACGTGCTAATGTGAAGCAGTATGTGTCAATATCACAAAGATTGCCTTATTCAGAATATTTCCAGTTTTGCTGCCCTGAAATCGCATTGGAGGCCTTTAAAGATAGATGGTGCATTAGTCGGTAGGATGAGTTCCAGAAGACTAAAGTTACGTTTCATTAACAAGTTTTCGGCTGGCGGAGATGAATGATCAAGTGGGGATTTAATTAGAAACGTGGTGAGTTCTGCTCGAGTGCCGGCACAATTTCAAAGTCGCTGTGCGCCCGGATTCGTCAAATCGACCGCTTCAGCATATCTGTATCGGTGTAGCCGGTATAACCGCCTTTGGACGTAACACACCAGCTTATGTATCTGTATAACCACCCTTCGGCGTAACACATCAGCTTCTGTATCTGTATATATAGCCGGTATAACCGCCCTTCGGCCTAACACACCAGCTTCGCAGGCACGCGGGGCGGCGGCAGCTGGCTACACGACACCGAACGACTTGTTACACCTAACCCTTGAACTTCTACCTCTAAGCATTGTTTAAAGCTATCTAATGACAATGCCCCTACTGTACTTGGTGACAGTGATTTCCACTCTGCGATAGCTCTGAGAAAGAATGAGTTTTTGAACACCTCAATCCTTGGTTGATAACTCCGGTACTTGAAGGCATGACTATTTCTTGTTCTTTTCTGAGCTGGTAGTAGGTACTTAGTAGTTGAGACGTCCACCAGTTTATTGGTCATTTTGTACCCCAGTCCACCAGTATAATAGTAGCATACAACTTGTAGCGATGTTTAAAATCCAGACCCTCTTGTTCTTTGGTCTTCTATCATTGGGCTTTGATCATTGCTGTCTCGTTTTTTTTTCCATTTTGATCGAAGGTTAAGTCCTCAAAAACAAATGAAGCAAATCCCCGAGTCGACATTGACTATCCCATTACAATAGTACGACAAATCCTGATGCATCCATTACGTGTTAAAATGCCATACATTTTCTAACTGCTACTGTGATATGATTTTATGATGGAAAGCATTGAAACTTAACAGCGTCACAAAGAACTACCCAAAACCCACAAATTTTGGAAAAGGTAAGTACATTACGTCTTCCATGGTTTACAAAAGAGAAGTCAAACCCTTCAGACATAGTTTTAGACATAGCTATAGTTCTAGACAATTACCTTTTATGTAGATTTTGAAGTTATTTTGTACCCCGTTTCAATGTTCTTTTATCCTTGTTATTTTATAATTAGCCTTCGGACAGGAATTCGCAATAAACTTATCTATATCCAAATTAGGAAACCAGTGATTACACAAATCCAATTTTGGTTGCTCAGCTAGCGATCGCTGTATTTTACGGACAAGGAGAGAAGGGTCCTTCAGCGTGACGATAAATCCCAGGGAGGGTGTGAGATGGTTTACACGGACTCCTGTCTGGCTTTTAAACCGTCCTGCAGGTGGTCGTTAACTAACCGCCCCCACATCAAAGCGATGGCCGCCGCGTCCGTCCCAGTGGCACGCCGACGTCTCAGATTTAAATTTACACAGGTCTGCCCGTCATATAACGAGCCAGTCTAATTCGCCTACTTTATGGTGCTATGTTAACTATCATTTTTATCGCTTATGATGATTATGGAGCTCAATATCGGTCGAAAGGGCACACTAACGTAATATACCGGCCATGAAAAAGGGGTCCAATTTGGTTTTAACTTATATTAGGACATTTTAGTTGCTATATAGCGCGTGAAGGGGGCCATGCTATAAGAATGACTAATGGCACTATGTGGATTTTCGGTAAAACTCTGACTGTTTAGAGGCGATGTATTATGATATTCTGCAAGGCCCTTTTTTCAAGAGACGGTGGTCGCTGAGCTACCGTACTGAGCAACCAGATATTTGATAGATCGCTCAATGAATTTCATAGAGAAAGAGCAATATTTTTACGTGGTGTGTGTTTTCTGAGATCATACTCTTGTATCATTTCCCAATTATGAAGTCAATGTTCGAACAAATAATTTTGGTCGGGAGGGGTAGCATCCAAAATCATTTGCTTGATCATTAACTTCATAATTGGAATGTGATGTAACACGTAAGAGTATGATCTCAGATACACGACAACACACACCATGTAAAAAATAGCTCAAATCTATGAAGTTCATTGAGCGATCTTAGAAATATGATGCAGCAGGTAAAATTGTGATCTCAGATACTCAAAAACACACACCACGTAAAAATCTATATTTATCTATGAAATTCATGGAGAGATCTGTCAAATCTCTAGTTGAAAGGGAGTGTTAATGCCGCAAACGAGACAAGAACGTATCCTCGGTATCGACAGACTACAGTACTAGACGGGGGGCGCCACAGACTTTCTGCAACCTATGATCCACTGCTCACTGAGTCACGTGTGTTATCTGCGTGACGTCACGGAAGCGGTGGATTGCTCATTCCTTGACAAAGACTGGAGTTGTACAGTCGAAAATTTGGGTGAGTCCAATTTGTTGTGTTGGAAATTACAGTTTAAACTTGCTTCATAATGATTTCTACCAACACAAATGAACTTTCAAGATAAAACTACAGAATACTAGTTTGGTCTCACTCTTCAAGCAAATCCCGCTAGCAAAAAAAAACAAGAAACCTCGACAGAAGATGGATTGCAGCAACTTGATACCAGTGAGTGAGAACGCTCGCCTCCACTCTGGCATTGATCTCTCAAACCGTGAGCGCAAAACTCACACACAATTATCGTCTATCAGGTTAGCAAGGACGATATTCTTTACACACCGTGGGCTCTCAGATCGTGGAGCCGCTCCCAACACTGACAAATACCGCCGGCCTGTTAAAGAACTCTCCGGAGACTGTGGATCAGACTAGTTTACGGTGAAGACGTATATCGACCTGCACGCTATAACACTTCAGCGCCAGGGGTGGTGATAGATACAGTACTGGGGAGAGATTACACCATTTTCAACTGTTACTTTACAATCAAAATCAAATGTTGTTTGATTGATAGATCGATTTTATAGACTGTCGTCATCACTTTCCTAGAAATGGCAATCACTGGGTGAAAAAAATGGATTTGTTAATATCATGATTGAAGGTATAAAAGTATGATTTAAAAATAGTACTGAGGATACATTACACCATTTTCAGCTGTTACTTTACAATCAAAATCAAATGTTATTTGATTGATAGATCGATTTATAGAATGTTGTTATCACTATAAGGCCCTCTTTCCAATAGGTGGCAATCACTGAGCGACCAAAATTGGATATTTGTGAATATCATGATTCAAGACATGAATGTATGATTTAAAAGACATCAAGACTTGCGAAGTGTAAAAAGATTCCTTCTTTATCAATGTAGTTTGTCCCAGACTAAAGTGAAAAGGGTTTTAAAGTACGACGCATCCAAGTAGGGTAGAATTATTCTCTCGTTGTTGTCTCTGTTTCAAAGACAGTTAAAATAGAGTTTGTGGGCGTTTTTGTGACATGTTTTGCTGCAATTCCATTCGAAATTCAAAGACTTCGATTTACCTGTTGTACCGCAAGAATATACAAATAAAGTACGGATGATTGTGTGCTAGCTGTACAAGCTTTGCGACCAATGACAACCAACCAGTCTATATAAATCAGCATATCTTCGTCTATTAATGTCCAACTTGTAAACGGCAACAGCTCTACTTTCCGTTAAAACATTGTAGATTGGTATACTTGTGTGCAGAGGCAGCAAAAAATCTTCTCCCGTATCTACATGTACAGAACGCGAATGTTCCAGGTCAGCACACGGCGTCGTTCTGTCTCCTGCAAACGCTACGTGCCAAGATGTGCAAAGGCAAAGTCTGCTGATACGATCTCCCTTCGTCTTCCATGTATGCATCTGTAGACCCTCACAGGGGACTTGGATGTAAAGAATAGCTGGATCTCCCTGTTTATTATTTAAACCGAAGGGAAAGGCCCTTTATCCCAGATGCAGCTCTGACAGGTCGGATGTTAGAACATAATTGGGTGGGTTGAAAGTAAGGCTGGCCTACATACAAATTGTACCAATCAATAGAGATTTACCGCGACAAGCGGAGAAATGTACAGTGCCCGTACTTCACAACCGCTGTCTTGCTGTATTAGACAAGGGCTTTTGTCAAACGTAATTGTGGTGTCATCAACCTGCCACGGAAGGTAAATGGGCTTGGTTGTGATGATATTAGAAGGCTTAATCGATTTTTTCTCTCTCTCACAACGTGCTTGGGGAAGACAAAGACAACAAACCGCGGGGCTCTGTACGGATCTGCCGCCCGCACATATACATCTTACGCCGGTACGCTGAATCTGTTGCCCCCCAGCTAAGCTATCAGTGATGGAGAGTTGCAGCTGGTATTACAACAAAGGACGGCAAGTCCCTCAAGAGACGGGAAAATTAACCTATCCATCTACATCTGACTTTGAAAAGAGGGGGCCGGTCTGTGTATCTTCATATCAGACGCGTTGACTTTTGCCGAGGCTGTTTTGAGACGAAACGGTCCGTGACACATCGTAGATAACGTGGCGCGAGGCCGCCGGTGGCAGCGAAGTTTCGTGGGTTGGAGAATAATTATCCTCCGTACACGGCCACCTGTTTGATGTAGCGTGACAGCGCGCGTCTTTGATAAACCTTCAAGAGGCGACGTCTGTCTTCCAAGGCTGATATCTTTGTTTGGGAGATCACACACGATACGGAAACGCACTCACCTCTATTACCATCAACTAAAGAAGTAATGTCGCCCCGCTTTCAATCCCCGCGACCGTAGAGGCACCCCTGAAGGTATGACTTGCAAAATACTCTGATGGAATCCACGCGTTCTATTCAAGTATTGTACTACCATGCTGACCCTAAGGACTGCAAACGACAATTCACAGTATTCAATGAGCCCACATATACTCAAGTCTTCGACATGTGGGTCAGCCGTGAATAGGTTGAGTAACAAGTTGTTACAGCAACGAATGGAAATACTTTTACAGTGACAGTTTCTTTCCCCGTACGGCCAAGCTTTGGAATTCCCTCCCTGACAAGTGTTTCCCACCAACCTACAATCTACAGGCTTTCAAATCAAACGTTCACCGCCATCTCTTGACATAGCCATGTTTCTCTCATATTTCTAGTTCAATGCCGAGAAGTGGTCGCATAGGCCTTGCTTTGAACCACTCCTTTAAAACAAATACGTATGCTTCTGCGGGCAATCAAATTCATAAGGCATACGCAAAGTTTACCGCATCCCATATCACCTATTGCTGCCCCCTTTCCGTTATGAGGATGTGCTCCTTTTTAGATCTACTCGCCCCCTTGCTAGAAGGAAGGCCCCGCATGCATGGCGGGCACAGACAGGCTATAATGCGGCAATGTCATGGTGGGTGGCGCCCAGACCTTGGCCCTGGTGCTTCGCGCATACCATCAGCTGCATGTGGAAAAAGAGGGTATTTGGGTGCGGCCGTTCGCTGAATAGACTCCAAACGTTTGCAGTGCTTTGAAAACATTGGTTTGACTGAAATTGTCCAGGCAATAACTTCTTTATGCCTTTTATATGTTTCTTAAAGATTCTGGTAGTAATTAATTCCGTCTCGGTCAGAGAGGGGAATGATGACCAGGATTTGCAGCTATTGCAGAGTTATTATTATATAATAACAGTTTCAGCACCAAGGACAGGCCCACTGAATACAGGTAGAAAAGAAGGCGTTCGAACTCTGATTTGATTTTTCAAACTTCAACTCAAAACTTGAAATAAAAAGGGACATGAGAATGAAAAAATATGATATACAAACGCATAATATGATAATAGCAGTCCTAATATCATATGCTTTATCAGTTAAAAATGATAAAGACAAGCGAATTATTGTCAGAACAAAATTCGAATGTCTATTAGGTATCTGTGGTTTATCTATAATCGTGGTTTATTTGCACCCATTCCCTTTTTAATCCCAAGCAAAGTTCTGACTCCCAACACGGCGTCTAATACATTATGGCAATTACGGTTGAGCTGTGTCCGTCAAGTGGTAGGGTGCAGCGCAGATTATAATTGGGGAAACCTTTTGACTTGCCTCAACAGGGCCATATGGCTTCCACCCTACGTAGGATCGATTTTGACAGCGCGATGGAGCGGCGTGTGGATGCGGCCGTCAGGAGAAGGCCATCCGTACATGAGTAAGTGTCCGCCCGGTACGGGTGACCGATCATTGCGAGGAAGGCACCGGCGTTTAGACCAGAACCGTTACAAGCTGTTACAAGTCAGCAGATGATCGTGGTCACTATCGACGTTTCTTTGGCAGGGCACAACGGCTCACTTTGGGGGCTTGAGTTTTTCGGGAACGCGTCCGAGTTAGACAGATTACTCCCACGCTAAGTGGCGTTAAGAGACTTGGCGGTCATACCAGGCAATAGGGTTCCTGCAAGAAAGCAATACGACGAGGAAAGCAAAAAAATGGTTATATAATTAGTATTGAGAAAGATAGAGAATGCGTAAATGTTGAATTTATTCTCCATGTTTAAACAGTTTCTGCTACAATTGTCATTTGGGGGTCACAATGAACATTTAATGAGGATAGGTATCAAGTGAGAACATAATATTGCTCATATTACAATTCCCATTATGTTATTACTATGCTATTATTTCAGCATCGATATTATAACCACCATTCGCACATGGCCTTTCATAGAGGGAAATTGTGTACAGAAAAAACATTCAGATTGTCTCGAGCGTTCTCCAGTACCGACAAAGACTATATATAGATATATCAAAGAGTGTTAAGACCTTAGAACAAGTAGTATTATATATAGTTGACTCATCTATTGCTTTGTACGTAGGGTAATTTCGTTGTACCCATGTATTTGTCTGTATGTCCGCATGCAGTCTTAGACCGTACAAAAGTCGCTGGACTTTTTGTTGTGTCAATAAAACTTCTCTTCTCTATCATATTTGCAAGGACATCCGTGCATGTGTGTCCATGCTACGACTAGATATGAATCCCGTGCCGTTCTGTAGCTCTGTTATCGTTCCTTTACCCCCGTAGCTTCTACAGGTCTGGCTTTGATCAGCGCCCGTTCAGTACAGCCATCACCGCCCGCTTGAGATCTGTCCTTGCTTTCTACAAGTCTCAGGGGACCTGGTGGCCACATTTGCCCCGTGTTGAGTGATGATGGAGCGGGGTATTTTACACGCTGCCTACGTGACGGTTATCTCGCGTAGGCAGCTGTGCCTTTGTTTTATCGCCGCCGTGCCGAACATTCTGTAGCCTGGTATCCAGTCTGATTCGTGGCCGGGGCCGCAAGAGCTCTGTCCCGCCCGCCTCACATAGGTTTCCCGGTGTTTTTCATTCACGAGAGATTGATTAGCCCTCCCCGAATCCCCAAGCATACTGTCTCTTATTAGCGTCACAATTCTACCGGGACGGCCTGTTGCACTGGGCGGGGGAAGCTATTAGAGCCCCCGAAGACACAGCCTGCCTGAACACCCCAATATCCCCAATCACGTAAGACTGGATACCAGGCTAAACATTCGGTCGGCCTCTCCGCACTGAAACCCGGGGACGTCGTATTTTTAGGAAGCCCAGACGGCAGTCTAGAACTTCACGGTGCATTTACACAATCACACAGACATATTTTTGACAGATTCCTTGCAGCCAAATCTGTTTCTTGACACGGTTTTGGTCGTCTGGTCTACGTACCAAAATCAGATATTCCTGCATTCGACTCAATCAAGATCTCCCACTGGGTAATTTACAAGTCTAAAAGGAGGCTAATTTGCGATATGAATAGAGGGCTGTTACACAATTTGACACACAAGATAATGGCTAAGAATAATCTTGCACAATCTGCACGGCACAAAAGTGCCGCACTTGAAAGCAGCTGCAGCGGCCATTTGCAAAAAATGTCCGACGTGATGATAGTGTTTTATCGTGAGCTGATGCTGAGCTGTCGCGTTTTTCGTCAGTCGCCCCTTTTTAGCATGTGTGGTCTTATTTTCATGATTGGATATCTGTTGCGAATCAATTCGATTTAAAAAAATAAATCGATTCAATTAGGAACATGAACGCTCCAAACCGGTTCCGTTGCGATTTATTCTGAACCACCTCGCGAGGTGGTCTGAAACGATACGATACGATTCGCATTCGTAGAATTGTAATCATGAACGCGCGGATGCGAATCGTTCCGGTTCGACTCTGTACTCCCGGGTACGTGGGGGCCACGGTCGGTCATAGTTTGCGGCGCAGTGGCTTGTACTGCCGAAAATTCTACTTGAATCGTACAATCTTGACATCGAGTTCTAATTACTGGTCGACTGAGGAAACGGGACTTCGAATTCCGATATTGACTTGGGTAAATCAGGAGATTCAGAGGAAACTGGATAGTGTGTACTAGAACCTACCCTGGGCTAGCCTGGGTTCCAGACCCATAGCACACTGGACACAAATATCTCAGTGAGCCTTGCACACTGAGATATTTTGTGTCCAGTGTGCTTTGGGTCTGGCATCCAGGCTAACCCTGGGCGTGAGAGCGAGTGGTAGCCCAACGGGGACGTTGGGGCGGCGGACCGTGGGGGTTTGCGCCAGATGCGTCCGGGGCACAGCCTATGCCATGGGGAGGACATGAGTCGGGAACGAGCGACCACTCGCCCGGACAGGCGTAAACTCTCCGCCTTACGAGCCGGGTTCTCAGGAAATATTCAAAGAAATTGTGATATACATATGAAATGCAAGTCAATTCGAGGTGTGAAACCGTTTCCAGTGTGGGTTCAAGTTTTGAATCATGGACGCAAAAATGGCCAAAAATATATTCCGTTTCGATTCGGATCGTGGCCAAACCGGAACACATTTCAATCATGAACGAGGCCTTATTGTGACCCCCCCCCCCTGCTCATTCAAATGGAAACAAATCCCATGGGATTTCAGGGCAGCAAAACTGGAAATATTCTGGATAAGGCATTCTTTGTGATACTGCTTTACATTAGCACAATTAGATCAGCATTTCACACTTTGGGAGTTTAAGACTGCAGAAACATGCGCCAAGATGAGTCCTTTATTTTCTGGGTGGTACCCTAAAAATCATCCCAGGGCCCTTCTAGTAACCATTTTCCGTCAGAATTTTGGGGATTTTTTGCTCCATGAGGGTCAATATACATTGGGATGGTGATGTTTCAACTCAGTATGTAGATAAATGACTAGAATATTGGCTTTGAGAAATCGTGTTTCTAAGCCCTAAAAACTGCACTGGGTGCCTTTAAAGGTTGTGTGGGGGAGGGGGGCGAATCATTGGACTAGCAGTAGTTCCTTTGAGACTCCCACGCTTCGTTTAAGTAGCGACCTTATCTCCAATCTAACGTTCTTGATTTTAAACCCCTGTACCAAAGTGGAGGTGTATTCTTCTCTGGTGTAACAGAAAGGACGAATTACTTGTGGATTAGCATATCGCGTAGGAACAAGCGTGACATCGGAATATACTCTGACAAACATGAAATGAATGGAATGAAAGGTCGACGTGGCCTAAATCTGGTAGCCTGTGTGCCATCCCCTAGCCTGGGTACCATCCTACTTGTATAACGGGGCTCCCATACTCGCTTCCCTAAGCGAGTGTGGGAGCCCCGGCGTACAAGTAGGATGGTACCCAGGCTAGCCATTCCCCATACCAGTGATAGCTAGCGACATTAGGGAGTGGGCGAATACTACGGGGGATGGCACCCAGCCTATAAATCCGGTAAGACTGCTCCCGAACTTTAGCCAACCTTGGTCAGCTCGTGTTCGGTGGAAGTTTTCGAGTGTGTGACTGGGTCTTTAGGAATAGGTGTATAAGATGGTGCGTTTTCGAGAATCTTCCGACTCTTTACGGCCAAGGCGGTCCGTCCTTCTTCACTTATACCACAATACTTATACACTAATGAATGACATTATCTAGTAGTAATTATCATGTTAACCGAAGCAAAACATATCATTTTGCTCTGCTTCCTTTTCCGTTCCAAACACAAAAGGTCAATGACTAGAACCAGACATCTATCACCATGGTAACTGGTGTTGGGTTACATCATGTTGCAATTTTATAGCAAGAGGGATTTAGACTTCTGTCACCATACATGTGAATGTGTTTGAGTAAGAATTAACATAGGAAGGAAGGTAACATGCGAAGGTAAACATCATGCATTTGCTTTGCAAATGTTACCTTTCTAGTTCCGCATGTTCTACCTAGATATTCTGACAGGGATCTTACGTAATCCGACAAAACCACTCCCGGAACGCACGAAGAGAAAAAAAACTGTTACTTGCCGCCAATTCAATATCAGATTCCGACGTTCACATCGACCGTAGATTAACCCAAACCTTGAAAGCTGTTGATAGAATTAAAGACCAATCCGTCAATGCGAGGCTTGTTTGCACAAGAAATTGCTTTAGAATGTCATCACCAGTTGGGGTGAAGAGGGTGATTACTTCTTTACCGTCTCAAGGAATCAATCTAAAAGGTCTTAAGGTAAAATGCCACTACAGGGTGCTATTTGCATCCTTCGGGAAAACTGATTTCTAAAGCGAAGTAAGACATTTATGGCTGTGCTAACATGAAGTTCAATGTTTTCTCTCATAGAAGTAACATTCATTTTTAATTGCATTGAATATCAAATCTATCATCTGTAAATATGCAAATTAGTCCATATTTTGTGATATGAACGGTTTATTTTTGTTATCATTGTGATCTGTCATGTATTTGTCCCATATGTCTCATTTCATTCGTCAACTTTAGAGATGAATTTTAGTATCAAGAAAGGCCGTATTTCTCTCAAGAATCTATAGCAAGGTGAAAAGTGAAAATTTACAATGAAGGCATGCATCAAAACAGAACCATTCGATAAGATTCCGCGTTTGTTTTATAAACAGTCTTATCATGCCAGTTGAACATCATATATTCTGTTTATCACTGGTATTACTATTTCATTAGGTCAAGTGAATGTTTACATAATCGGATCCATAGCTGAGCATATCACCAAAAGTGACTATTTGGTATCTTCGCCCAGCAACAATTCACAATAGGTGTACATGTAACCACGTACAATGAAGGCATGCTCTCTTGCATTAAAATGGGAACATTTGATATTAAAGATTCCGTGTTTGTTTTATAAACAGTCTTATCATGCCAGTTGAACATCATATATTCTGTTTATCACTGGTATTACTACTTCATTAGGTCAAGTGAATGTTTACATAATCGCATCACCACAGGTCGAATCATCCAATTAAAAACGTTAAATCATGCTTTCTTGCATAAAAATAGGAGCATTTGATAAGATTCTGTGTTCGTTTTATAACGGCCTTATCATACCATATATTCTATTTATCACTGGTATCACTACTTCATTAGGTCAAGTGAATGTTTACATAATCGCATCACCTGCATGAGGCCAAATCATCCAATTGAAAACGTTAAATCATACTTTCTTGCATAAAAATAGGAGAATTTGATAAGATTCCGTGTTCGTTTTGTAACAGCCTTATCATACCATATATTCTATTTATCACTGGTATTACTACTTCATTGGGTCAAGTGAATGTGTACATAATCGCATTATCCAATCATCCAATTGAAAACGTTAAATCACACACGTACGTCCCACTCCCCACTGATAATGTGTTCATAACGGTACATATGGCCCCGGGACGCAATAATGAAGTGTCAAAGATGGTCTCTTTCAGCCAGCTTTTGCTTCAGGTCTTATCATGCTCGCACGCGCGCGGCGTACCTTATCATCTCCGGGCATGGCCACTGATTCATAGCCGGTGCTTGAGTGCCTAAAATCCAGCAGACACTAAAGTACTTTGCGCTTATTATCGACAACAACAGCCATACAGAATTGATAAGAAGAGTACGCACGGGTTTGAATGTATACTCCAAAATCGGGGATTAAAGTAGCGTTTCAACAAAGGAGAGCGCAGAATATTGATTCTAGATATTGGTCTGACGTTTTGAAGATGACTTAATATTTCAAAATAATTCCCGAGTGAATACCTTCAGCAATAGCGAACTAGTTGATCTGCAGCAGTCGTTTTTAGCAACGGGCAAAATTTAATTAGAAATGCTCGTTGATCATGGAAAAAGTTATTAACATTTTTTTCTGAAAGTTAAGGAAAACTGAAAACTGCACATCTCATGTTGAATATTTTTGTAATTTTCCGCATGAAATAAATACAATAAGTAGTAAAAGTGGTAAAATTAAAAAAAAAAATGTAAAAAAAAGGAATAAAATCAAGTTGTGTGTATCAAACTTCATGACAGATAGAATAACCACTGCATATGAACGATCCAAAATACTGGAGAATAGTGATTTTAAAAAAAAGGTGAAGAAAGGTATAAAGAATTTTGATCGCAAAAGATTTCTTAAAAGGGAGAAAAGGAGAACATTCTACAGATAATTACCCTGAACTTGCATCAATGTATTAGTTAATTTGGCACGTATCAACTGCAACAAAGTAACTTTAAAGTTACCTTTTTTTTATTTACTTCATATTCACCACAAAACAAGGCTTATAAGAGCCACTCAAATGCTTTGGGTTACTGTACTAGACAGTGAGGACAGATGTTTGTTGGCCTTAGACTTGAAAAGTGTAAAGTTATACCCATTTGGGAAACAATCACGTGGTAGCTTGTTTCATAGTGATGTTGTTCTAGGAAAGAAGCTTAAGCTTTCAGCTACCTAATATATCTTGCCTTACGTTTGCGAATACACGAAACACTAGTGGCCCCATTGTCGTCCTACTTCAGGGACTGGCCTGCGTCAGGGAGCCAAGACAGTCAGAAATCAATGTGGACATCAGCCGCCGGCAGACACAGATGTAATTTTAAATCTCAATAGTTGATGGGACTTCCCTTAGAGCTAGGGCAGTGGAAGTATACCCTGTGTCTGAAACAGTGAATTAAGCGCCTCTGGGGGCGGGGAGGCGGTAGGAACTTGGCCGGAACAAACTGGATAATTGCCAGAGAAGTTACCCAATGAACTTGACCTACTCCTACAGCTATCTCCAGCGGGATGTGCTTCGCTTGGCTGACTCCTCTGAAAAAACTATTAACGTCAGTTTCTATATCTCTCCGAAAGGTGCAAAAGAGCTTCAGAAGATGCGTTCTTGGAAAGAAAAGAAAAGCCGTGGCACGTGGGCAGTATTCTCCAAAGCGGATTACGTTTTACATCTGTTTTAACAGTGCGCCAACGTAAAACGCTGCCGTAAAAATGCTGTACCGTGAAAGGCGAAGTCTTTCCACCCCATAAACACGAAACACCCTATAGGATAGGACCGTAGCGTCGGCCTGCCGCGAGCACACACAATGTGCCAGTCAGCATTCGTAAGGTCAAAACTAATTACAGCAAGAGACATCAAGTAGAAGATTTAGGTTTCAAACGTAATTAAAAGTCACAAGTATCGGAGTATGAAGCTGGAACAAGCCTACGTGAGCGAATTCCTAAAAGAAAGAAAAAACGCCGGCAGACGATGAGCTAGAGATACGGAGTGAATATTGTTTCCAGAGCGACCTGTAGGTCATATCTCTGGGTGGCTGTTGAATTTTAATGATGTCGGCTTTATATGCGAGACGTATGCTCGTCGTTACGTATGATTTGGTGTAGTATTAGTCTGCCGTATGTTGTTTAGATTTGGGAGCGGTTTTATGCACGTAGTCAGCAGTTGAAGCTACGCGGGGATACATCATTATGGCTTCACCAACACAACGTAGTGGAAACAAAGTAATTTTCATGAGAGGTGTCCCTAGAAGTGTTCATTCTTTTCTCCATTTTGGTACGGGAGAGATGTGGTGAAGCAAGCCATTTGTTGCATTTGCTGCCTATCTAGTTCATTACTATCTTTGTTGGCAAACAAAATATCGCTTTTTTTTAAATGTCAGCAAGGTTTGGTTTGTTAGAGAACTCTCTCATGGGTCATAATTGAATTAAAACCCTAGATATAAGAGTGACATACAGAGAAGAAGAAAAGATGAAAAACCCACGTTTCTCATTCGAGAACAAGAAAATATGCTACGCTAAACGAGACTGCACGGGAAAAATGGACTGTAGTAAGACCTGGTAAGGCTCTGATGGGTTTCTTTTCTATTTTCTCAGAGTCCAAAGAACCTTAAAGGCATCCAGTGCAGTTTAGGGCTCTGATCCAGAGCCAATATTTATCTACATACTAAGTTGAAACCACACTATCTCCATGTATATTGACCTTCATAGAGCAAAAATTCTCAACATTCTGACGGAAAATGGAAGGGTCCTGGGCTGATGTTTAGGGTACCACCCAGAAAATAAAGGACTCATCTCGGGGCTGTTTCTGAAGTTTTAAACTCCCAAAGTATGAAATGCTGACTCAAATGTGCCAATGTGAAGCAGTATGTGTCAATATCACAAAGATTGCCTTATTCAGAATATTTCCAGTTTTGCTGCCCTGAAATCGAATTGGATACCTTTAATGCTTTCCATCAGTAGCTTGTCTCTGCGCAGACAGGCCCACCCTGCAGTCCACAGTACGTCATTCACGGATGATAAAAGAATGACTACTTACGTTACGCCTTTACCGACGGGCACACGCGGCCAACGACGCTTCCCTGGCCAGGAGCGTGTTGGTGGCATTGAAGGCAGAGTCCGTCATTTGTAACTGCCATGTACCTTTCAGCAAACTTCAGACGTGTTCAAGGTCACAGTAGAACTGAGCACGTATGACAGGCTTATATATATTCTACTAAGTATCTGGTTGTCGAGCAATAGGCAATGTCTAGCATGTATGTATTGTTCTGTTTGTGAATATTTTGTTGCTTCCCGTGGACAAATAATATTATGTTTACCGAATGAAAACATATTGTTTGTGCTACGTTTCCTCTTCTTCTTCCCTTCCAAACACTGACCTCTGACCTGATTAATGACCAGACTGTCTCTCACTGTAACTGGTGTCGGGTTACATCATGTTGCAAGTTTATAGTAGGAGGGATTTAGACTCCTGTCACCATGTACATGTATGTGAATGTCTTTGAGTAATGATTATGACCATATGCGAAGGTAAATATTATGCATTTGCTTTGAAAATGTTGCCTTTCGAAATTCTAGTTCGGTATCTTGATTTTCCAAGTTTTTCATTGTCAGTCACAATTTAGCTTTCGTGCCTATCATCATCTTTGGATGCTTTCCCAATGTTAACGTTTGCTAACTTTCGCTAAATTCTGGTTTATCGTTGGGAGGATTGTGGATCAGGTGTTGAAGGTATCTCAGCCTGATCTCAACGTGACGGGCCAAAATGTCACCCAATCAAGTACACCCGTACGCAAAAAAGCTCGTAGCTCCACCAATAACGATCGGATGTTGTCTGCTGATAACGGTGGTGCTATGGATCTAATAACCGGGGAAACATTTGCGGCCTTGCACAGGCCTCGAAATTAATCTTTCTTGATACCGTCCCAGCACTGTCCCAAAAATAAATTTCAATTGTCCCGAAGTGAGAATGAACTGTCCCAACCTGTTTTTTGGGGATTATTGTATGACTGCAACTTGAAGTCAATTTAATTTTGCTTATGTTCAATCCCAGGCGCACTATAATTGCAGAGTAGACAGGAAATTCGGGGGGACTTTTCCAGATCCAAAAGCCGGGGCGTGTGCCTGATATACAAAAGAAGGGCTGGCATTCTGATGTTGATTATTATTTTTCTATTGTCCCCAAAACGTCTTTTTAGTTGTCCCAGCCTAAATTTTAGTGGTCAGTGCCCATTGGACCACCTTTAATTTCGAGCCTAGCTTGCACCATTTTTGAAGCATGGCCTTCACGGCAAGCTACCATAACGGCAATAACGACACGTGCAATGCATTTATGATGATTTTTCACGGTAGTAAACCTACAGTTATTGCCTGTTCTTACCACAGAATAACTTGGCAATAAACTGCCCATTATTTAGAATAGGAGCCATGCGTGGATATGATATAGACTCCGTCCATACTCTTTCACTATAGAATGGTGAATATCGCGCATATCATAAGTAAGTAAAACACTTAAACGACTCCATTATACATGGGTAAACCTGATGTTTATACATTGTTGGTGAACATTTGGTGTTCCAAATGTCTAAGAGATGGGCATAGCAACTGCGTGTACTTTACGATTCAATAGCCCATACGTAAAGAATAACTGCATGTAACGTTACACCTACGCTACAGGTATTCTGAATTAAGCTGGTTTAAATGTTCTTTTGCAGTAGATACGTTTTGGACATGCCTGATCCTTAACTGTTCACAATGGCGGCCCAGCACAGCATTTAGTCATAATTGTTGGCGTTTTTATGACACAAAACTTGCACTTAAGATGACCCATCTCTACATGATAATTGTTATCTACCTTTTCTCTCGACATTAATCTGTACATAGATGCGATACCGCGTCTCGGTTTGGGTGATAAATTTGTGTCTTAACTGACATAAGCCTGAGGAGGTCCCTTCGTGCTCTCAGCACTCGCAAAACTGCAGATGAAAGCACATCGCAATGCCCTGAAGATCCTTCCACGCCTTCCAGACGGAGAAAGATGGCGGCTTTGGTCACCATGGGGTCGGATTATGATCCTCGTACGCGGCGTATTCTCGCGAGAATATATGGCGTTGGCTTGTCTGCTATCCACTTAACACTCATCAAACGTGCAGCACACGTAATTTCCGGGAATTAGGCGCCCAGAGCGTGAAACAAAAATGCGCCACCATGGCCGCTGTGTAGTCCTTCATGCCCCATCAGAGTCGTAGCAAGGATTTCTGCATGTGTGCTGATTGATTTTTGTCTCACTGGTGGCAAAGACGACGGTGATCTGTCGTCTGCTTTGCGGTGCTTGACTGTGATCGCTGTGGTGCTCACAACACATGTCCCACCCTTGCCCGTACGTAGCCAGGGGGTTTCGACCCCCCCCACCCACACACACAAGGCTCAAAGGTCCACTTTTTGGTCCACTTTTTGGTCCACATTTTATGTAAAGGTCCACTTTTTGGTCCATATTTTATGTAAAGGTCCAAGATTATTCTTGAAAAGATGGACTGGAATCGTAGAAAAAACTGCTCCCTTTGTCATTGAATAAAAATTTATCTCTGATTTTTTCTTGGAAATCCTCTCAAAAATGCACGAAATGCCATTTTAGAAGAAATGCACGAAATGCCAGTTTAGACCCCCAAGGAACCTCGCGCCTACGGCGCTCGAGGTCCCCTCAAGCAGTGGGAAGAACCCCCCATTCCGGAATCCATAATTCCCGCGAAATAGCGCAAGCATGGAGCGTTTAGGAGTTATTTTTGGCTCAGATTGCCGCCTAACACCATTGCCACTGGCACCACACAACTTTACGCGGAAACAGCTTCAGTGTGGATAATGTAGTCTCCACAACGCGGGGCAAAAAAAAGTCAAATTTAAGTTTCATAAAAGGTTAATATATTCAATGATATAAATTTTGATCTACTGCAAATCAAGATAATTCAGATCTGCCCACGTTGACCATTGCTGTCAAAAATGACTGACATTCGAAGCTTAAGGAATTTCTCGTAAGGCCACACCAAGTAAATTTTATGGATGACGTCCTTTGGAGACCCTAAATCTAATGCGAGAGGGCGAAAAAAAAACAAGAAGGGCCCTAAAAACAAGATGCCTAGATTAGAAATATACTAAGAGACGACAAATGTTAGGACACAAATTGAATTCGAATGAGGTGACACAGTGTAACAAGCAAGAAGTCTTTTATTCGTCATCAAAACAGCAATAAATCAGGTGGTATAGCAGTTGTCGTCCTGTGCTTTGGGGAGATAGATGGAGCGGTCAGCAAGTTTCTTCAAATGTGGCAGCATGTACCGAACTGAATTCCTAAAGGAAGTCATGATTTCCTTGCTTGATGCTTCATAAGCTTTGGTCCGTACAGACCTATTTGCAGCACTGTCGTGACTCTTTGGTCATATTTACAGGAGGCGGAATTTCTTGTTGTTTTTTTCTAGGAACAGGCCAAAATCAATGCGCGCGTGGACGTCATCCATAAAATTTACTTGGTGTGGCCTAATAGACTGAGTGAAGAAAATGATTGTATCAACGCGCGCATTGATGAATGGGAAATTAAATCATCCTAATAGGCGTACAAACTACTTCGGCACGTTTCTTCCCACGTCGTCTTCTGACTCACTGTTCCGCCTATATTCTCATTACCTCCGTGAAAAATGGAGGTATTGTTTTTGGCGTGTCTGTGTGTGTGTGTGTGTGTGTGTGTGTGTGTGTGTGTGTGTGTGTGTGTGTGTCTGTCTGTCTGTCTGTCTGTCTGTCTGTTTGTGTTTCCGCACATTTGTAGCCAGCATAACGTTTGAACCTTTGGATGGATTGTAATGATATTTGGTTTGTTGGTAGGTGTTGGGTAGCCAAAGGTCAAGGTCATTTTTGGACCTCCTGGTGGCTGACCTTGGTACTGCAGCACAACTTCCGTTTTTTTTTATCTTTTGCCCTGGACATGCTATGGTCTTGATTTTTGAGTGGTGGATTCAGGCTGTAAATTAAAGTGGCGTTCGTCGTTCCAACCAGTTACGAGACCACCAACTTTTACAACTCAAGGATTGTGATGATTAAAAGCCTTCCCTTCTGCGATAAAAATACACACCCCAAGTAATTCTACACAGGCCAGGCGCAGCAGTAAAAGTATTTATGGAATATCTTATTAATCCATAACCCTATTTGTAGAGAGGGGGGGCAGATTTAGTGTATTCCGTACCGACGTCCAAATGTTGATTTAGAAGCGGGGAAAAAGTGATGCGGCGCCGCTCTGACTACCCAGACTCGCCAAGCTTGATTATGATCGAAAGGAAAGACATCAACTGTCATTACAACATACCATCGCTGATTTTCCGTCAGGCATTTTTTGAAGTAATTCTATACTTCAAGCGCCTGTGGGCCAATTGGTACAAGCACTTCTGATAGGCATGTTGTGTTACAACTGAGGTAAATTTCTTGCGAGCAAAATGTTACGATTCGACAGGGCTATTACCTTCATGTCATTCCGCAAATTGGTCTTGTGCACTCCGGTGTCCCAGGCCCACGATCCGGTGTACCTGGAGACGAGGAAAAGGCCAAAGCATGATCAGAAAGGGCGAAACAAATTAACCGTGTGAAGTAGACTTTGTGTCTTGTTCTATGTTAGGCGGCAACACAGTAATGTTTTATAAATACAGTGAGAACATACAGCATAAACACATAGCAACTAGAAAGGTAACATTTGCAAAGCAAATACATAACCTTCACATATGGTCTGCTCTGTTAATTCGTACTCAAACACATTCGGCACATGTTCCATGTAAGACATCACGAATTTAGCGCGGCGCGCATCCAGGCAAGCGGGGTTCCTCGCGCCCACTTCCCGATCGTATTCGCCATGCCTGCCCGGCGGCACTGCGCCCAGTGCGTACCAGTGCGCCCAGTGCGCCCAGTGCGTACGAGTGCGTACCAGTGCGCCCATTGCGTACCAGTGCGCCCAGTGCGTACCAGTGGCATAGAATGTGAAATATCACAAGAACACCCGTCACCCAAATAACGAAATCGCCAGGACACGTAACCAAAGTTTCGGAGCGTAGCGTTTGTGTAAGCCATCACGAAACCGCCGGCGAATGCACTTGGGTACACGGCGCCAGCGTTGAC
>NW_017802514.1:699850-709488 GCF_001625305.1 Branchiostoma belcheri
ATCGGGCTTCCCATATCTGTCACCTCTCGGTATTCTTCACTACACTGACTTCACTACAGCAGCCCACACTCTTTTCTTCATGCTTCTAACAGTCCTGACTACAGATACTACAGGTACTACCACTACAAAATTGGACTTCCCATATATGTCACCTCTCGGTATTCTTTACTACACTGACTACACTGACTTCACTACAGCAGCCCAAAGTCTTTTCTTCATCATCCTGACTACAGATACTACAGGTACTACCACTACAAAATCGGGCTTCCCATATCTGTCACCTCTCTGTATCATATCGCTTCACTACACTGACTACAGTGACTTCACTACAGCAGCCCAAAGTCTTTTCTTCATCATCCTGACTAGAGATACTACAGGTAATACAACTACAAAAATCGGGGCTTCCCAATTTTCTGGTTCAACCTCTCGGTATTCTTCACTACACTGACTTCACTACAGCAGCCCACACTCTTTTCTTCATGCTTCTAACAGTCCTGACTACAGATACTACAGGTACTACCACTACAAAATCGGGCTTCCCATTTCTCGTGACCTCTCGGTAAACTTCACTACACTGACTACAGTGACTTCACTACAGCAGCCCACACTCTTTTCTTCATGCTTCTAACAGTCCTGACTACAGATACTACAGGTACTACCACTACAAAATCGGGCTTCCCATTCTGTCACCTCTCGGTATTCTTCACTACCCTGACTACAGTGACTTCACTACAGCAGCCCAAAATCTTTTCTTCATCATCCTGACTACAGATACTACAGGTACTACCACTACAAAATCGGGCTTCCCATATCTGTCACCTCTCGGTATTCTTCACTACACTGACTTCACTACAGCAGCCCACACTCTTTTCTTCATGCTTCTAACAGTCCTGACTACAGATACTACAGGTACTACCACTACAAAATCGGGCTTCCTATATCTGTCACCTCTCGGTATTCTTCACTACACTGACTACAGTGACTTCACTACAGAAGCCCAAACTCTTTTCTTCATCATCCTGACTACAGATACTACAGGTACTACCACTACAAAATCGGGCTTCCCATATCTGTGACCTCTCGGTAAACTTCACTACACTGACTACAGTGACTTCACTACAGCAGCCCACACTCTTTTCTTCATGCTTCTAACAGTCCTGACTACAGATACTACAGGTACTACCACTACAAAATCGGGCTTCCCATATCTGTCACCTCTCGGTATTCTTCACTACACTGACTTCACTACAGCAGCCCACACTCTTTTCTTCATACTTCTAACAGTCCTGACTACAGATACTACAGGTACTACCACTACAAAATCGGACTTCCCATATATGTCACCTCTCGGTATTCTTCACTACACTGTCTACACTGACTTCACTACAGCAGCCCAAAGTCTTTTCTTCATCATCCTGACTACAGATACTACAGGTACTACCACTACAAAATCGGGCTTCCCATTTCTGTCACCTCTCGGTATTCTTCACTACACTGACTACAGTGACTTCACTACAGCAGCCCAAACTCTTTTCTTCATGTTAACTAACAGTCCTGACTACAGATACTACAGGTACTACCACTACAAAATCGGGCTTCCCATATCCTCACCTCTCGCGGTATTCTTCACTACACTGACTACAGTGACTACAGCAGCCCAAACTCTTTTTTTCATGCTTCACTTTTCTGACTTTTCTGACATTTAACGTCGCGTTCTTGCGTAAATGCGCGGGGGCAGGGTGTGCCGCGCCTCTAATTGCGCCCGCCGGTGAATTAGACGAACGCCCGTCGTGTCAATGCGAAGCATTCGTCGCTCGGGTGACAGGCCGTGCCTCTTCCGCAGGATTGTGATGCGTTGCCGGCCATGATGCGTCGAATGTCGTGCCTACCGCACGCTCGGACGCCTTTGTATCGGGATTTGTACACGCTGGCGCCGTGTACCGACGCAGTGTACCCGTGAGGTGCGTTTGCCGGCGATTTCGTGACAGCAGTCATGATCACGAACGCCTATCGAACTCCGGCGTAGCATCACTCGGTTTGCAAGTCTGGCGTGTCCCGCATATTCGTGATGCGTTGCCGGTCGTGATGTGTCGCGAACGTCTATCGTAATCCGGCGCCGCATCACTCGGATTGCAAGTTTGGCGTGTCCCGCAAATTCGTGATGCGTTCGCCGGCGATTTTGTGACAGCAGTCACGAACGTCTATCGAAATCCGGCGCAGCATCACTCGGATTGCAAGTCTGGCGTGTCCCGCAAAATTCGTGATGCGTTGTCGGTCGTGATGCGTCGCACAGTGTCTGCCGCACGCTCGGACGCTGTCGTGTCGGGTTGTGTCAACGCTGGCGCCGTGTACCCAAGTGCATTTGCCGGCGGTTTCGTGATGGCTTACACAATCGCTACGCCCCGAAACTTTGGTTAAGTGTCCTGGCGATTTCGTGATTTGGGTGACGGGTGTTCTTGTGATATTTCACATTCTATGACTATGGTACGTACTGGTACGCACTGGGCGCACTGGTACGCAATGGGCGCACTGGTACGCACTCGTACGCACTGGGCGCACTGGTACGCAATGGGCGCAGTGACACCGGGCAGGCATGGCGAATACGATCGGGAAGTGGGCGCGAGGACACCGCTTGCCTGGATGCGCGCCGCGCTAAATTCGTGATGTCTTACATGGAACATGTGCCACACATTCATGTATATGGTCAGACATGAGCCTAAATCCCTCCTGCTATAAAATTGCAACATGATGTAACCCAACACTAGTTACCATGGTAACAGACAGTCTGGTTCAGGTCATTGACCTTTTTGGTTTGGAGAAAAAGAGGAAACGTTGCAAAAACAATATGTTTCCCCTCGGTATACAAAATAAAGAAACAAAATGTAGCATCAATCCAAATCACCTTGCCAAAAAGATGCAGAAAAGTAGCTTGAAAGCTATCAGCATCAAGTCATAATTCCTGGAGGTTAGTCAACCCTAGTTGTCCTGCTATGATAAAACCCAGAACTGTGCCGTGGCAGGCCTGTCGTAACTCTATTTGTGGAGCCATATGCATGACGACTATGCTATAGGGAATCTCAGGGTTTGAGTATGGACACTGAGTATTTGTATCTGTATAGCCGGTATAACCACCCTTCGGCGTAACACACCAGCTTCGCAAGCACGCGGCGCGGCGGCAGCTGGCTAAATTACACCAACAACTTGTTACACCTAACCCTTGAATATCTAACTCTAAACATTGTTTAAAGCTATTTAATGATAATGCCCCTACTGTACTTGGTGACAGCGAGTTCCACTCTGCGATACTTCTAGGAAAGAATTAATTCTTATACACCTCAATCCTTGGTTGATAACTCTGGTACTGGAAGGCATGACTATTTCGTGTTCTCTTCTGGGATGGTATTAGGTACTTAGTAGTTTAGACGTCCACCAGTTTATTGGTCATTTTGTACATCATGCATAGTCTGGACATTTTTCTTCTGTCTTCCAGTGAGACCCACTGTAGGTTTCTTTTTATTTCCACAGAAGTAGCACCTCTTTCATAGTTGTAGGGGATCTGGGGGTTCGAGTATGAACCCTAGTATGTAGATAGACTGCGTGGCGATCAAAGGGGTCGGCGATATCTATGGTTCACTCTAAATGTGTGTTCTTATAACGTTCGATGTTTTCTTCTTTCATCAGATACCAAGAAGTGCAAAAGGATCGACTGGTTCCCCGACGATTTTGAATTTGACAGGCATTCCACGGAGTTCATACTACGTGAGTATTACACATTATAATTTCCCATTACATGGTCCTGGACCTAGTGTTATTGATCAATTGCTGTTAATACATGTAACGCCAGTTGTAGATATACTGTATGTATAGGAATCGTCTTCGCCAGGTCTTTCATAATACAACGTAAAGTTACTACTCTTAAGCTTCAAAGTTTGTTTTATGTCTTTGTAGCTGTAACATTTGTACATACTTCATTATCTCCTTCCTAAAAACGACTAATCATTACTAAGGTGTCCTGTAAAAATCAATGTCTCTTATAAATGTTTGAGAAGGCTGTGAAGCAAAACGATGAGCATATCTTGTGTGAAGTCTCCCGCCGGACTATCCCAAAATCAATGGACGACCACGGAAGATGCGGGAGACATTCAACGGAAGACATATTGAACAGAACAACATAATCCAAGGGGGCATCGATAAAGTTGGTTATTATTATTGCGCAGCAATGAATTAAAAATTATGATATATATAATCATAAAGCCAGAAGACGTCGACAAATCAGAGGGCTCCATTTCCTATTGGTTATCAGGCCGTAACCTCAAAAGTGGTCGGCTATTAGAATAACCGACCACTTTTTGGACCGTACCATTTATACGCTACGCTCACTTGGTGGTTTATTCGCGCACCTGACCAGGGATTATCTCACCATATACACCTCGGGGCAGGGCATTAACCCTTTATTGAACCACATATGAACTGTCATTCGTAATCATGGCCACTCCCTATGGTGTTTGGGACCCATTGTACCCTTTGTCAGTGACCAGATGATATTTCCAACTTTCGTGATAGTAACACGTTATAGGTCCATTTGGTAGGATCGTCTCTGCCTGAGAATTATTTAAGAAACGCCCGGGCATGAAAGCAATCAGTCGATATCACGTCAACGGCTTTATGTCATCGATTTACCGTCTTGGGGGACTTGGAGTCATATTTTATCCTTAAGAATGTGGCTCGCCACTATATTTCATACTTCTGTGTGTCCTTGTCTAATCAGTGGCACGTATAGTGTTAAATGCAGAACTTTATTGACATAACAAAAAGTACAGCGACTTTCATAAGGTTAAACTTCATGTACATGTACGTCGTACGATTTACCATACTGTATATCGTAAAAAACAGTTGCAAAACGAGCAAATATATACTGTAACTTGCAAAAAGAATATTTACAAACGATACCAATGTCGTAGAATGCCAAAATCAAACAAAAAAGACAAAAATGTAAAGAAATGAATTTGAAGATAAGAGTAGATTATTCGCCAAACCATACATATTCTGTGTCATTCGTTCAACCTTCAAAACCACGTAGATTTCATAATGAAAGCAACTTTTTTTCTTGCCAAACTTTTTTTTATTCGCACGCACGCATCAGTTGTGGGGTTCCATGAGTATGTCATCCATGTTATCAAATCAACATGGCCTTAACGATAAACGACACGAAAGCCACCTTCTATTCACTGCGTAACTGGATGACGGACGACAGTGCGTGAACAAGGCCTTATACGCCCGTTTTTTTTCTTAGAAAAACTCCGTATGATTAATCACTAGCTTCAGACAACATTGACCCGACAACATTGCAATGGCAAAAAGAGAACACATCTGCCGACGACTTCGCAAACGATCTGGTAATCCTGTTTAAAGTTAAAACTTTTGGTAAAACACAAAATAAACTCTCACCTAGATAACACTTGGTCAAAGGTATCATGAACCGCGACGGGGGCCGACATCGTCTACCAGATACCTTTGACCCAGTGTTAACGTCACACTTCAAAGAAGCCACATGACAAGCCTCACTGGGTCAGTCTACTGAGGAAGACCAGAGTGACTGGTCAAAAGCTCTAGGTGAGAGAATTCTTTTGTGTTGGACCAAAAGTTTTAACTTTAAACATGTAACTACCAACACAGATGAACTTTCATGATAGGATCTGGTAATCCCTTTACTCACAGGGCCTGACAAAACTAGCATGTAAATTCTTGGAACGTAAAAACTTTTACTTTGTCCAGAATTGTTTCAACACCGCAACTTCATTTCCGAGTTACGTAACCCTGGGATTTTAGACTATGGAACTTTCGATCACGTGAAAAGATTAGTTTTTATCTGCAGGTCAAAGCATCTTTTTCTTGAATGCCATTAGACTACTGTTGCTGTTAGGCCATGTTGATTTAATTATATGGATGACATCCTCTGGAAACCCCAAAACTAACGCGAGCGTGCGAATAAAAAAGGTTTGGCAAAAAAAAGGTTCCTTCATGATGAAATCTACGTGATCATAAAGGTTGAACAAATGACTAAACACACAGAGTACTGTATGGCGAATAACGATAGACTCTTAATTTTTGTTTCTTCACAATTTCTTCTTTTCCTGAATTGATTTCGGCATTCTATGACGTTACTATCGTTTTTCAAAACTTTTTTTTGCAACATACGACATATATTTGCTCATTTTGTACGATTTACAGTATGGTCGAAAGCTTTTTTTAGACAGACGAAAATTCATGCGCGCGCGTATATAATTTCATTTTATACTGTTACTTTTTTATGTGCAAAAGGACAATAAAACAAATAAAACAATGTCACCCACATAATCAAATCAACATGGCCTTAGGAATACCCGCGTGATATTTGGCTGCACAGATGGTGACAGCACTTTTATTCTTGGCAGTATAAAACGTCGAATCTTATTCCCTTGCCCAGCAATCGCCTAATTTAAAAATCTGTAGCTACTGGAACTGGCAAGATTGATAGTATCAAGCGCAGAATTCGCGCGTCGGAATGGCGATAAGCGAACAAGCGTGAACAAGAAACCGTCCGTCTGCCGCGTATTCATAAGGCGATAAAAACCTGCTTCCCCCGATCGAAACACCTTCACAGAGTGTCACTCTTTTTCTCGCACTAGCGTCCAAAATAAACGCCTTTCTTAGGCCACGCCAATTTAATTTGTTGTTTCTCGGATTAGCCCTGTCCATATTTTTTTCTGATTTGCAAAAAAAAATTGAGGTTCTAAATCAACTGCAAAATGCTCAATGAAAGATATATTTTGGCCCCAACGGTTAAAGGACGTCCTTTTCTTCCTAGTTACAACAATGCAACTTTGTTTCATTAAAAGTTCAAAATCTATTGTTTTAATTATAAACCAGCCTGGTATGTTGGCTTCATGGCTCATATTGTAACATTTCCGGCTATCACGGGGGTGCCTTGGCCTGTTTTTGTTTTATTTTGCCCTGTCGGTGTTCATATTTTTTTCTGAAAAAATCCGAGAAACAACGAATTAAATTGGTGTGGCCTTATGAGGCCTATGAGGCAGGCAGGAGGGAGTATGAATTACGCTGACGCACGTTCGGATATCGATCAGAGCCCTGGCATGTCCTATTTCGGGGTGTTTAAAGCCT
The DNA here is from genome assembly GCF_001625305.1 of Branchiostoma belcheri. NCBI lineage: Eukaryota > Metazoa > Chordata > Leptocardii > Amphioxiformes > Branchiostomatidae > Branchiostoma > Branchiostoma belcheri. Next base: position 707,012 of record NW_017802514.1, read on the forward strand.
ACTTAAGCGTCTAGATTGTAACATACACCCCATGATTGATCAACAAGACTACATTCCACTAATTAGGAGGAACATTTGGACAGGTGACAAAGCTCCTGAAGGCAAGGTCCCAAACGTTCCGGATAAAGCAACAATATGTGTGAAAAAGAAGATACAATGATATAAGAGACTGTGCAAAGTTATACTACATATTACAACATATGTGGTACTAGTTTTGTTGGGTTTGACTTCTTCTTTTGATACAGTGGGCGACGAATTTACCCACTTCGTCTATGATATGTGGGTTCTTTCATTTTGATTTTCTAATATGTATATATTGCCACTTCTGATGATAGTAGATTTCACTGATTATGAATACGATACAAACATATAATGTATATTTTTGTTTGGTCTATGCTTTTTTCTCAGAATATTATATAAAAATGGGTCCATAAACACCAGTGAAGACTTTTTGATAACAGCATACAAAATCAACAATATGTATATATTGCCACATCTGATGACAAAAGAATCCACTGATCATGAATACAATGCAAAAATATCAAGTATATTTGTAGCCTTTTTCTCAAAATATTATATAAAACTATGTCCAGAAACATCAAGACTTTTTATAGCTGCATATAATTAAGTCTTTTTTAAAACACCGATCGGTTTATAGCCAGTGCATATACTGGTAGAGACACTAAACGACGTACTGCAACTATATACGTGCCAGAGAAAGCTAGATAAATAGTTATATGTCTCTAGGATTTTCCGATGAAAAACAAACAAACATGGCACCCCTGTGAAAAAAATTCCGGTTCAACACGCGGCAGAGATTGCGTCGACATCGGGCGATAGGAAAGCTCTTCGCCGTGCCATCCACAGTCCTGTAGCCTCTAAATTGAAAAGAAATGCAGAGGAAGTCCATTTAAGTGATCAAGAACTTACTATCTGGCCGTGAAGGTGGAGGTCGCCTGCACATGTGAGGAATCCACGCTAAAGCTCCAAGGTAGAACACAAGAAACATACAGCCATTCCATCTGGAGACAGCAATTCGGGCACAGTATTCATATGCATATCATAATCATTTAAGAAATACGGCAGCTGTTCTCTACTCCATGTGTTAATACTATCACTGAGACAAAGAGGTAATCTCCAAGCAGATCCCTTTCGGTGGAAAAAAGACAGTATCAAATTTGCCAGGCAGTATCCATTAGCCAGGAAAGGTCGCCGGCCACCGACGGTGGGGGTAGCGACAAAAAAAAACGGCCATATATAAAAAAGCTAACGATCATTCCCCCACAACCTCTGCTTGGAGAGTAACAAAGAGGGTGGGGTCAGTAAAGACGCAGAAGAATATGAGCTTTAAGCGATGATAGCGTAAAATTTTCACTCTAGGTAACTTCACCAATTTGCTACGTTAACCTGAAGAGCAACCTTCACCTGATGAAGTTCGCGTAAGTAGAGTACATGGTAGTCTGGACCAATTTATGCAAATTTATGCAAATTTATTCATAGATGCAAATTTATGCATGTGCGCGGGAAATTTGAACTTTATGCAAATTTATGCAAATTTTGGTAATTTATGCAAATTTATGCAAATTTTGTAATTTTAATGACTGCGTTGATTTATTAATAACTGAAATATTAATGTGCAATTATGAATTAATTTATGTATATCTTAATATGATATATTATGAGGTTGTCATGACGTCAATGGAGGGAGGTCAGATAAAGGTCAATGTGCACTTTTGAACCCGGTTACCTGGGAAACCTGTTGTCACGGCAACGATTTTTGAAGGATGACACCACGCCTACCGATATTGTTACTGTGACAGTAAGCTATTCAACATGACAGCGGGACCGTCGGGATTGCATCGTGAAGTGGGGGGCGTGGTTAAAGTCAACGTCTGTAGTAGCTGATTGGCCGCCAGGTGTCGTGATTTGTGGATCCGAAGTAGTCGATTGGCGTGCATGTACTTTGCATGTGAAGTAGGTGACGTACTTCACGGCGATTGGTGGAAGGTCTGCGAGTCGGCTACCTCGTTCTGAAATAATACAGCATCGTCCTTCTGCCGATAGGACAACTAGTCCTAATGTAACAGCGATACCGACATGACAAGACGTACGCTGTCTTGCGAGTTTTTCGGTAACAGTCTTGACCTGTAAGTGATCAATAAAGTAGTGACGAACCTACTGCCTTTGTCGTCGTTGTGTCGATGTATGTCACGCATGAGACACAAACATACGTGACATAGATATGAACCACTAGTTCACTTACTCCGGAGTAATCATTTACTCCGACGGTTATGTATATTCATATACGATATATCTACACATCGATATCATACATGTGAGAATACATGATACGGACAACCATGCCAAATATACTTAACTTGCTACAAATGAACTTACTCCGGAGTAAAATATTACTCCGGAGTAACTATTACTCCGTTTTGGAGTAAAAATTTTACTCCGGAGTAAGTTCATTTGTA
>NW_017802514.1:709508-721907 GCF_001625305.1 Branchiostoma belcheri
GTACGCTGTCTTGCGAGTTTTTCGGAACAGTCTTGACCTGTAAGTGATCAATAAAGTGTGACGAACCCTACTGCCTTTTGCGTCGTTGTGTCGATGTATGCACGCATGAGACACAAACATACGTGACATAGATATGAACCACTAGTTCACTTACTCCGGAGTAATCATTTACTCCGACGGTTATGTATATTCATATACGATATATCTACACATCGATATCATACATGTGAGAATACATGATACGGACAACCATGCCAAATATACTTAACTTGCTACAAATGAACTTACTCCGGAGTAAAATTTTTACTCCAAAACGGAGTAATAGTTACTCCGGAGTAATATTTTACTCCGGAGTAAGTTCATTTGTAGCAAGTTAAGTATATTTGGCATGGTTGTCCGTATCATGTATTCTCACATGTATGATATCGATGTGTAGATATATCGTATATGAATATACATAACCGTCGGAGTAAATGATTACTCCGGAGTAAGTGAACTAGTGGTTCATATCTATGTCACGTATGTTTGTGTCTCATGCGTGCATACATCGACACAACGACGCAAAAGGCAGTAGGGTTCGTCACACTTTATTGATCACTTACAGGTCAAGACTGTTCCGAAAAACTCGCAAGACAGCGTACGTCTTGTCATGTCGGTATCGCTGTTACATTAGGACTAGTTGTCCTATCGGCAGAAGGACGATGCTGTATTATTTCAGAACGAGGTAGCCGACTCGCAGACCTTCCACCAATCGCCGTGAAGTACGTCACCTACTTCACATGCAAAGTACATGCACGCCAATCGACTACTTCGGATCCACAAATCACGACACCTGGCGGCCAATCAGCTACTACAGACGTTGACTTTAACCACGCCCCCCACTTCACGATGCAATCCCGACGGTCCCGCTGTCATGTTGAATAGCTTACTGTCACAGTAACAATATCGGTAGGCGTGGTGTCATCCTTCAAAAATCGTTGCCGTGACAACAGGTTTCCCAGGTAACCGGGTTCAAAAGTGCACATTGACCTTTATCTGACCTCCCTCCATTGACGTCATGACAACCTCATAATATATCATATTAAGATATACATAAATTAATTCATAATTGCACATTAATATTTCAGTTATTAATAAATCAACGCAGTCATTAAAATTACAAAATTTGCATAAATTTGCATAAATTACCAAAATTTGCATAAATTTGCATAAAGTTCAAATTTCCCGCGCACATGCATAAATTTGCATCTATGAATAAATTTGCATAAATTTGCATAAATTGGTCCAGACTACCATGTACTCTACTCGCGTAGATATTTGACCTAATTAACGGACCATTTGTCGTGCTTCATCAGTTTGTGGTGAGATCATGGGATCTGGAAATTCAACATGGCGGCAACGTTCGGGTTATCTGTAAAACCACAATTCAGCCTCCAGATTACCAATATTGAAAATGTTCCTTGAGGCATTTTTGAGTCAGGAAAACATAGTCTGCGAATGAGCCATTATCTGTTAACGATAGAATATGTAGGTGTAATAATACAGTATTGTACAAAAATGTAGTGGAGGATAAAACGCATATTATTTCCAATTGCCTTCATAATATCACCAAAAGACAAAAGTTATTTGAAATGATCACCAAAATGTTCCCGAGCTTTATTCACCTTCCCAGCCTACAAAGCACTGCATTTTTGAAACACCTCCCAATTCATATATCTCGCAATTCATATATGTCGGCCATTTCATACTCGACTGCACACAGAAAAGAAACCTAACCTAACCTAACAATAACTATATCAAAAGTGGCATACTTAGCATTATTTATCGTCATTTCTGCAATTTCTTATTTCATCATGTTCTTGCAATTAGCTCTCGGGCATGGATTTGCAATAAAACTTTCATTATCTTAAAAGTTAGTCTGAATTTTTTCGCTACACTTAGTATTTGATCGTTGATAGATGTACAATTGATCGTAGTACATATGTAGTAGTAGGTATTTTCAGTACCATTGATTATTAAATTTTTACCCTGAAATAGAGTCCTATATATGTGGAAATTGGTAGATTCTAGTTCCTGGTCGTTCCGTCATGACAATTAAGAACCCTATGTTCATGTTCATTTTCTAGGAATGTCCACATGTTGTATTATTTTGGAATAATGTACAAAATTGGTTAAAAGAGGAATATGTGATCGTTGTCGACGGACAAGTACCGGAAGCCTCCGTAGCAGGCTTATAGAACTGGGAGTTTGGTGGTCTTCGGCTGTTTTCTGATTATCCCAGTTCTAAAAAAAACGGGGTAATTCAACCAGGCCGGCTATGTTGTCTATATGCAATCAGAAAATAGCACATAAAAGCTCCCAAAGACCCTGACGACCACCAAAACCCCTAGTTTTTGGCATGCTATGGAGGCTATAAAGTACCGGCTCGTTCCTAAGTTTTCTTGACGGCATCTGACTGATTTACAGCGGGTGACCCCCGAGGTCCACCCGGCGGAGAAAATATGACTCTGAGGCCGTGTACAGGGCACCAAACTGCCGAGGTGTCACCAATGTGTCAGCTGGAATTTATAGAGCCCGGCTCATATCATTACATCAAGTGGTCGGTCCGTCCACATCTATTTACTTTGTAACCTGTGACTCGGTGGGAAAATTTACTACAATCAGAATGCATGTGTAGAAGATGAAGCACATTTTGGTTTAGAATGCACACTGTACACAGATATGCGGAAATCTTTCATTTGTTCCTTACAATTCGAACAGAAATATAAGCATTTCCGAAAAGAGAATAGTTCAAACATATTATGACATCATAAGAACTACGATGTAAATGAAAAACTATGTAAATTTTCTCATGCGTAAATTTTCTCTTGTTTAGAAAAGAGAGAAGGTATCTTCTAGATATAGACGTATTACAGTGATGTAGCATTTGTTCCTCCTACCCTTATAATTGTTGCTCAGTTATCTAACGTAGTGCATTTGGCTCATATAGGGCGTTAGTGTGCAATAAGTTCATTGTCATTATATGAAACCTACATTTGTGCATATTCGGTAACGTCTTCTAGATTTAAGCAAAAGTTATGATTAGATAAAATTCACGTATTTCGTTTCGAGGAAACAACATATAATTCACGTGTTTCATTTCAAGGAAATAACATGAAATTCACGTATTTCGTTTCAAGGAAACAACATAAAATTCACGTATTTCGTTTCAAGGCAACAACATAAAATTCACGTATTTCGTTTCAAGGAAACAACATAAAATTCACGTATTTCGTTTTGAAAGGAAACAACATAAAATTCACGTATTTCGTTTCAAGGAAACAACATAAAATTCACGTATTTCGTTTCAAGGAAACAACATAAAATTCACGTATTTCGTTTCAAGGAAACAACATAAAATTCACGTATTTCGTTTCAAGGAAACAACATAAAATTCACGTATTTCGTTTCAAGGAAACAACATAAAATTCACGTATTTCGTTTCCAGGTAGAGCTCCATGAAACAACATGGCCGCTATATCTTTACGTACGCTGGTCAGGTACCAACATTGGTTATATAAAGACTGATACCCCAGCTACCCTCTGGATACATCGATATTCCCGTAATCAAGCCACTTAAGGTTTCTGCCCATCTGGGTGTTCGGTCAATTCATCTGTGTTCCTCTATTCGGTGCATGTTTGACCACTGACCTTACGGCTCGACCTATCAATTTCTATTAAACGCAATCGACAAGCTGTGACGTACGCTATGTGTACATACACGGCGTAGTCTTGTAGCCTTCGTGTGAGGGAATTTTGTCTCATCCTGCATTGCAAACGCGCTTTAGAATCTACAGGCACTGATGTCCACGGATAATCAAGCACATTATCTTAGTACATTTTGGATGATCCCTACAAAATACATAAAAATTTGTAAAAAAAATTAATTAAATTTTGTCTCATTCTGCATTGCAAACGCGCTTTAGGATCTCCCGGCACCCATGGAATAATCAAGCACAGCATTTTAGCCTCAGTACATTTTGGATGATCCCTAGAACATACATAAAAATTTGTCAAAAAAAAAATCAATTGATTGAGCCGATGAAAATGCTTGCTTTGATTTCACATGCTCAACTGCACATCCCGTGTGCTTAAAACAATTGGACGTTATCAGCCAGAAAATAAACCTGTCAAGATGGATACATTTTATTCAGGGCTTTCTATTCAGGAGAGATTCTATCGTGTTGTGGCGTGGCTGATACGCTACAGACGAGCTGACAAATTTATGCGCATTTCCGGTTGCTCAGAGAAAGGTGCATTCAGTTGACTGGAGGCGTTCAGCACGGCAGTCCAACAACCAAGATGGCGCGGCAACGCCCAAACCTGCCATGAGGTGAAAAATTACCATCAGCGCTGTCCATCCCCCGGAGTCTGTTTGTGCAAAACGGCTGTTTCATGCTGATGTGCAATAGAAAAATGGAGTCAGAGGGGTCAACGTGCCGCGAATTCAAATTTACTAACTCTCAGTCTCAACCACACCTAGTCCTAGAGCTAGAGATGCTCGGGCGGCGTTGCCATGTATAATGCCATTTTTGCGACGTATAATGCCATTTTTGCGATGTATAACGCCATTTTGTTTTAAACTACCGTTTCTGATGTGCGAAGAAATTGAGAAGCAGACGATTCGGGTCCGCTCAAAACATGCTGGGACCTTTTTTATTCCCCGGCCAATTGGGATAATGGCTTCTGCATGAAATGGAACATCATATATGTTGGAAAGTCCCATCGTTTACGAGTCGCCCGCAACCTACTCTACCTCCCATTGATTTAGCTCAGAGAAAAGGATCCCCCTGATGTGTCTAATGTTGTCATAAAGAATTCTATTGGCCCAACGCTAAGTCTGGTAGCCTCTAAGTCTTTCACCGACGTCGTAAGGCTATACTTAGCAGCTAATTGTCGCAACAGCCGTCCCACACCAGATCTAGAGCCGTGTCCTCCTGGCGTCTGGTAGCGATACAAATTGGCGTCTGGAGGGGGTTACGTTGTCTGGCCATACATATCCCTGTAACCACGGTCCATATAAATCGGTCATCACCATCTGCCTGTCGCTTAGGGCAGGCACTCCGGTCGTCAGAAGTTTCCAAACGAGTTTCTCGGTTAGTCAATGTTCCCTGGACTGTTGCAGGCAAGCATCTTCAGGCGCTCCGATAGAAGATCAAACGCTCTCCAGAGAATGTTGGGCGAAGCCACCGGTGCTTGAAATTTCTACTCCCAAGCATGTTATTAGACATGTTCAATCATTCCTGGTTGTCAAATAAGATGAGGACAAACCGACCCGCGGTAACATTGCCTTTCATCCATACCGACAATTAAGAATCTCCCTGCTGTGAACGTCTTGCCGACTGCAGCAGTGACATGACTTTGTGTGTTATTACCTCCGCCCACTGTATGTATAGTCAATGCGTCTGTGAATAACATATATGGCTTGTTATGATAGGATTGCCATGTTTTTGTGGGTAGTCGAATATGGCCTCCCGAACGCTAGTGTTCGGCTGGGAAGCCAAATGTTTTAAAATGTTTAAAACATCCGAGTGTTGAAGAGAGGATCGGCCATGGTTGGCTGGTGTTCGGCAGTAGGTCTGGGTGTGGTTGGCAGGGTAAATTTCACCCAAATTTAACTCAAACCCTATTCGATTCGCATGGAAAGATAGGCGTACAGACTGCCCCCGAACTTCAGCCGACCCGGGGAAGGTTCTGAATGCGTGACACTGAGTCTTTAGTCACTCAAGAACATTGACTAAATCTGATAGCTTGTAGCCAAATAAAGCCCTGACGACCACAATACAGTGATCTATTTCACTTGGCTCACATGTATCTTCTTGCTCCTTCAAACGACTACAAGGCTTTACAGAAGCGATTCCATTGTGACAACTTCTTTGCAGTGTGACAAGGCCGCCATCTTGATCGAATCTGACGACAGTAAATCTCGTACCCAGGGTCCTATTCAATTTGGACCAACGTTCCCAACGTTCCCTGCGTTTGACATTGAATTTTGCTGTCCTGCAATAATGACAAATTCTTTTGTGGGTTCCTAGCAATTTCGCTGAAATTGGCGTCTTCTAAAACTTTCGGTTGGTCCTGCCACAAGTTTGGTTCCGGTTTTATCTTCCGCACCACATGATAGACTTTTAAATGATTCACAAAATCCATTGTCTACAAATAGCTGTTACCTGAATGTTGCTGCCGGGTATGGGTCAACGTGATTACCTGAACAAGTCAACTAATTTCCGTCTGAATACTTAAACAACTGAAGTGACGTTCAATCCAATTTTACAATCGTGACCATCTTGAGATTCCACCTCCTTTAAGGGACACAGGAGATACGTGTATAGTTCCCACGCCTACAGATCTTTAGAATTGATATGTAATTCTTACCAAGAATTTAATTCTCATTTCATACAATGTCCCCTCGGTGTAAAGTAGCTGTGACGTCAAGGAATTCACAATAAGGATCATCCTGCCATCTCTGGGTCCTTCGAAAAGATATTGAGCCATTTATTGTATTTTCCCGAGTCCCGTGGACCCTGTTTCAGAATTCCCCCGTCGTCTAGACGGCAAATTTCCCCACCAGACGCTTCCGGCGTTGTGCTGACGTGGTGATGATGCATTCGAGACAAGATGAAGAAAGAAAGGTTGTGGCCCTCCGGGGCCGCCAGACCATACAGGAAAATTAATCTCCCAAGCCTTCAACCTATCTCAGATTATCTTACTTAGCCTTCGTCAAGCACTTCGCGCAGGCAATAACAACGGGCTGACCTTTGCTTGATAGATGCAGGACCTTGTGGGGATTTCTTCCCAACTTAATTTGCAGTTCTGAGTGGAAGCAGTGGCTGCAATTCCGCGCGTCCTGACACTGATGAAGTGGGAGGGGGGCGGAGCCATGCGGCGTGTGAAGGCACTGGAAATGAGATGTCTGTAAGATTAAGTGCAGCAGCAAGATCTGGTCGTTAGAGACAGCTCTGACGTTGGGGAAATCATATTTCACCACGCTGTGATGGCGGTGGCCTTGGTGAGAGGTGCCGGCACGGAGCGTGCATATTGTAGCTAAGTAGCTTGTACTTAGCCAGCGAGGCCGCTAGACGTGCGTTTCCGAATCAAACATGTTATATTAATCCCGTAGTTTCACTGCACATTTAGTTAAGCGCCATAAAGGACCCGAGCGCATTAGCGAGAGGCTTGGCAGATCACGAACTTGCCATTATTGTAATAACTCTAGACCGTAACGCGTATTACGCTTGGCCGAGTCAGAACGTGCCTCTAGCGCCAAGTCTACGGGCCTTTATACCGCGCCCGGGTTAAGATACGATTTCAACGCTCAAACATTTAAATCATAACTCAAGACGTGGCGATATTTGCGATGCAATATTTGCCCATTTGAGATGATTTACACTTCTACGCCATTTGTATACTATCCACGGCTGTATATCGGACATACACAAGATACGGCAAGCATACATGAGATACAGCGGGCAACAGAAATATAACGCCATGCAGAGTACAGCTATGGAACTCGGCAACGAAAATGCGACGCTGGGATGAAAAATGATCAAAATATCTTACCCAACACATATGGACGTAAGTTATGCTCAACAGCTAAACGGAAACTGTCACAGAGCCTTCTTGTTTCCAACATTTCATTTTGGTATTATATATAATGATACCAAAAAAAAACAAGATGCCTAGATTAGAAATATACTAAGAGACGACAAATGTTAGGACACAAATTGAATGAGGTGACACAGTGTAACAAGCAAGAAGTCTTTTATTCATCATCAAAACAGCAATAAATCAGGTGGAACAGCAGTTGTCGTCCTGTCCTGTTTCTTTCATCACATTTTTGCAGGCCTGCAGAAACAAAGCATAAAATTGCGGCGCTGTCGTCCACTCTTTGTTCATAGTTACAGGAAGCTGAATTTCTTGTTTTTTTCTAGGAACAGGCCAAAATCAATGCGCGGGCGGACGTCATCCATAAAATTTACTTGGTGTGGCCTAATCGATAACCCTCCGTCTTTAATCCAGCGGCGCACCTTGCCTAATCAATACCGACGCATGACCTTCACTTCTGGTGAATCTCCTTCATCATGTTGAACGGAACAGAATCAAATATCGCCGAGTCGATGCACTTCTAATTAAGTGCGAGTCTCAAGAAATGGCAGTTCATTATGGCTCCGGTTCCGCCCGCGTGAAGGGACGTGGGGGTGATCATCTCAGATAAGCCTAAACGTGTTTGGATTCACTCTACGGTTTACATACAATGTTGTAGCACAAAAGACATGGGGTCGTGTGGCGTAGCGACCAAGGGGTCCCGGGTTCGAATCCTGACATGTCACCGATCTTGTGCCCTTGGGAAAGGCACTTTACTTTCATCACACGACTTTCCTCACTTAGCTCAAGTGAAACGTATTGTCAAGTATTGTCCTGTCCCGTATTAGTTATCTGCGTTGGTGGCGGCATAGAATAAGTTGAAAAAAATTGACTGTGTCGTCAACATGTCTAGTCATGACATTTTGGAATAATAAAAAAAGACATGCTATGCTGATGAATTGTCTAACGCTTGGGATAACTGGATATTAGTTCTGCTGTGGCCACTACTGTCTTCGCGTCCTTCCATCTCTTGTTATGTGAAGTAACGATGAGTAGAACAAGGGCCAAAGACATTTCCCTTTCCATCAGCTACAAAGTGTCTCCCGAACAAATTAAAGAATTTATTGCACGACAATTGTATGTGGTACAAAGTATGGCAACGAGTATTGAACATGGTACACAAAAAAGGGCATAGGATGAAAATTAAAACCCAAATTAGATACACATCAAGAGCTAATACAGTATACAATCAAGTTACAAATTAAAAGGTGACGCCGAAATCCTTTTTTTATTCCCATTAAAGCCACGAAGGCAACGAAAACAAGGGTTAGGTATAACAAGTCGATCGGTGTAATATAGCCAGCTGCCGCCGCGCCGCGTGCCTGCGAAGCTGGTGTGTTATGCCGAAAGGCGGTTATACCGGCTATACAGATACAGATACAGAAAACACTCACTCTCTATTGCTTTACCAACTTGTCTCGGTTTTCGAAGGTGTTCAGAAGAGCAAATTTACCGCCTTATAGCTGTTTATTCTTCTCATACCTTTCTAGGCACGATTCGATCGACTGGCGCCTTCACTATCGCCAGCCTGGTCATCAAGCTGCTGGGCGGGATCATCAACATGGGAGCCCTGCTGGACAGACGCCGCCTGGTGCTGAGTCTCGTCACGGGAGTCGTGGATGTCATCGCCGGTAAGTAAGGGGCTGGCCACGGTTACCCTGGGTGCCAGACTAGTATTCGGGATGTTAGCCGTTTTCCTTCGGCAGCCAAGAGCCCTTCGCCCGCCTATCAAAATTACCACTACGGGGGTGGCCGGCCCTAGCCTACTATCAACGACCCGATACTAGTCTGGCATCCAGGGTAGGGAACGGTTAACCTGGGTGCCAGACTGTTTTCATGGGGATACATAGACCAGGTCCTCGACTGCAGGCCCCCATAGAAATTATACCACAGCCCCCCCTCAGTTAGGTCCTGGTGCATGCTGGCTAACTCTGGGCCTACCGTGTTTTGGGTCTGCCATCCAGGCTAGGTCATGGACGTCGTATGATCGTTGTACGATTGCAAATAAAGCCCCTGTCACACATAGCCGAATAGGGCCTCCAGAACACTAGCCGTGGTCGGCATTCAAATTTGACTCAATTTTTTTTATTCAAATTTGATTTGATTCGTATATGTAGAAAGGCAGGGTGGGCGACATCTGGTCAGAATTGTTGACGAATTTCATAGATGCTGTAATCTTTTTTGCGGTCAACCTCACGACAACACAAGATTACTCTCAAGGAGTACCTTATAAATAATCAACCATGAAATCAACCCATGTTTGGAGATGCAAAAGTAATTGAATGAAGCTTAGATCCTCTTATGAAGAAGATACTAAATCAAGCGAGTTGTGGGAACTTTGACTAACAGCACTGAAACATTAGATGATAGCTGGAAGGATGTGACGAGATCAAGGCCATGCACTTGAACGCTGGCCTTTTTTTTCAGCATACAGTAAACAAAATTAGGGTACAGGACACTGTGACGACGGGCTCAAGTTACATAACTTATGTTAGCGCCGCCACTTATACGAATAAAACTAATATTACTAGACAATGCAAGACACTAACGAAGAATACATGTGAAAGAAGAACACAGTCAAATTGATGAAGCGAGAGTCCACATTCCCCACCCAAGATGAAAAGGACACAAATAGAATTAAAAACGTTTTGTTGCTAAAACGTAATTTTGGGCGCTCGAAAAGAATAAACCGGGGAACCGTTCAAAATTAAGAGTTGTTTCGCTCTATCTAAAAGGGTGTTTAAGTTAACAGAGTGTCCTAAGATCCCAGACCTTTGGTTTGGACGTCTTCACGGCAAAGGCACATCCAAATAGTTTCCTTACAAGACATCTTCAGGAGCAGACAGTACTAAGAATCTTTCCATGGAAGCGGAGTGCTTATTTCTATCGACTTCAAAATCTTGGTAATGTGCACTAAAATCCAACCGTCTAATGAGAGAGAAACTTTTCACCCCGCTAAAAGGGGTCTGGAGTTGAGGTCGTCCCTAATGTACACTGTGGTAAGTTCCCAAACTTGTCAGTATAATTCCCCGTAACAGCAGATATACGTAGATGCCGGTAACAGGCAGTTTCAATAGAGACACCGTAATGAGGACATTGTATACCATACGGCACTCAGGACGGCGTTCAACAGGTCAACAAAGTATCAGAATAAGCGCCCTCTTTTTGTTTCGTTCATAGCAGACGCCGCTGTCAAAATGGATAGGATTGTATGTGAATAAACTAGAGTCTCCAGACGGTCTTCAACGGAAAGGCCGATACATTTATTCAATGGAATCGTAGATCAGGAAGATGCGTGAGGTGTATCCGGATGACCAAAATGAATCTCATATCTCCACTCATCGATCGCCATAAGGGCCTGATCACATCTACATGTACCTCTGTCCTGCTACATGATGTAACCCAACACCACAGGGTGTCAGCTAGCACTAGTTACCATGGTGACAGACGTCTGGTCCAGGTCATTGACCTTATGTGTTTGGAGAACAAGAAGAAACTGAGCAAAAACAGTATATGATTCCTTCTGCGAAGGTAAACATGATAAGGTAATTGCCTCTCCATATAAAGCTACAATTCATGCTTTACGGAGTGTTTGGAGAAGAAGAAGAAACTGAGCAAAAACAATATAATTCCTTCTGCGAAGATAAACATGATAAGATAAATGCCTCTTCATGTGAAGCTACCATTCATGCTTTACGGAGCGACTAGGACGGATTCAGAACAGATGATGTTAAAGTGCGTGCGTTTACCGCGATGATTCTTACAGCTAATCTCAAGAATTCTTCATCGCGAATGGATGATTATACTTAAGCCAAGAATATCGATTTCATGTTCTATATTGGAGGAAAGTTACCCGTCGCCGAATATTGTATTAAACCAATCAGTAAACTTAGCAATTATTCATAGTTTTATTGAGAAACACTGACAGTTGGAATCCACTGTGAATAGCAAATAGAGCTGTACCATCAAATGTCGTCTGAAAGCTTTAATACGTCATGCAAAACAGCATGAAATGCGCCTTCGCAACCAACCGGGATTTCACCACACATTCTATAACTGAGGCTTGGGAAACAAATTGACATTTTTCATCGATCTTCATAACATTGTACGATTCACGTTCATACCTTTTTTTATGTCAAATTGAGCATGTTTCATTTTATCTTCAACCTCCTGGGACCAAATGTCTGTACATGTTCATCCACTTCCGGCAAATTCATTAATGTTCATCATAATTCATATTTATTAAGTTCATCATCATTACATGCACGTCTATCAGAGTTTGTTATAAGTTTGTACGTTTAGTTTTATCTTATTATTATGTCTTGTATTTAATTGTTTATTGGTGGCTCTAATATAATAAAGGGTTAATGCCCCGAGCTGCATATGGTGAGATAATCCTTGGTCAGATGCGATAACCACCGAATAAACCACCGAGTGAGCGTAGCACCGAATAAACCACCGAGTGAGCGTAGCACCGAATAAACCACCGAGTGAGCGTAGCACCGAATAAACCACCGAATAAACCACCGAGTAATTTGTCATTAAGCCCTGATAAACGATAAAAAATGGAGGCTTCTCATTGGTTTTGACGTCACTCGGCTATATCATAATGATATATGCAATTATTTGTCTCTTCATCCCCCCAAAAATCTCAGTACCTCCCGTCTGTGATTCAGCGGGTTCTGAGTTCACCATTCCGCTCGCGTCTCACCAGGA
>NW_017802514.1:721960-738236 GCF_001625305.1 Branchiostoma belcheri
ATAGAAAGTCATTATCAAAGTGTCCGGTGTGTAGTGGGGTCACCATCCCGACCATGGGCCACGGACCCGGGGCGAAGCTTTAAATTTGTTACTGTCAGGGAACTGCGCCTCAGTAACACACACAGTAATAAAGGAAATAATAACAAAATCAATAAACACAGAATGCATTCCGTTAGGCTATGAGCCATGCTAGTTATTGTGCTTCTGCCATTTTTTTTTATTACCATGGGAGTAGACATAGCCAAAAGGTTATTAGAATTCACCACATTAATAATTTGGAGTGCTTTATTCTCACAACAGAGATACAGTCCAAATGATGAAGGGGCGAGCTTATGTTTTTTTACAAGAACAGAGATTACTAATGTTATTATGGAGTGATATTTGTATTACTTAAGGCATGCCCAGACGTCCATTATGCTCGTGTAGTAGGCCTTGGGGGGATTTCAGTGGTAAAGAGGGTGGAAGTATTCTAGTCGGCGATTTAACCAGGTTGAGCATCGAGTCTACCCCCATACAGACCCTATTAACTCCCAGACTGGTGCAAATCCCCATGAAATGCTCGCTTCATCACGTTCGTTGATGCCAGTTCATGCTGAATGTTCAGCCCTTTTGGGAACTTGGTTCTCCCCGAACCACTCAGCACTCGTTCGGTAGCAAATTTGCCCTTGAAACCACTGCTGAGAATTAGGTGTGTTCGTTGCGGTAACAAAAAGGCCGACGGAGTGTAAACATTATAAGGCCCATTCCCGGTGAGAATAATTTATTTCTTGTAGACCAAGGACACCCACTGAGCCTCACTTTATGATATACGGCGTAACTGTTTTCCAGATAAAAAAGCTTTTTTTCCAATGGGAAATATTCATGGGACAGCAGTCTACCAACCGACAGTACTAGTGATGGCTTTTCGCTGAGAACACACAATAAATAAGCTGAAAAATATTGGTCTAAGGATCAGGGGTATGAGTTAGGTATGCACGATACTATCTACCACATAGTCTTCCTCAGTTGGCTGATGGTACAAATGTACCCGAATTCGACAGCGCATTGCAGCAAAAGACATTTAATAGATTGAGATGTTTAAACCGTGAAGGTAAAATGAGGACTCCCGATTGCTTTGCTATTGTAATATCTTGCACGACATGTGGTGTTGGTTTCCGACAATATCAATATACTGTTACGCCTGTTCTAACGTTTTTACCCTTATGACGGCCTCTTGTAGGTGAATACTGATAAGTTTAAGCTGTAAAGTTTCCTTCCTTTAGTTCCCATTTACCACAACATCAATGTTTCAGATGAGTAGTGTCCTTGGATCTACAGGAAGCCTTTGGCTCGGTCAATGCTGTATAATAAAACGGACTGTGTGTGAGAGAGATCACTACCTCTCGGCGGAATAAATGGCCACTTCGCCGGCTTACAATGAACAGACTCCCCCCAGGGTCTTTTAAGATTCCTTTCGGATCGTTGCTGCTCATCCCCCGCTATACCAGCTCGAGTAACAATTGCAAACTGTGGAGTAAGGCCACAGCAAGTAATTTTTATGGATGACATCAGCGCGCGCATTAACTTTCGTATGGTTTTGGGGAAAAAAAGAAGAAATTTTGTTGCCTTCTGACAGTGGTCACCATGCCGAAAATGGGCAAAGATGTCTGTTGCCATGCCGGAAGGTGGTTGGCAGATAACTATGAAGAGAAGAGACAAGAAAAGGCTCTGATTTAACGTTTTGTTTCTTACTTTGATGCATTGATATGTGATGTTGGCTGTGTCTATGTGATCTTCACTGAACCAAAACCATTTGTACAATGATTGAGTAAAAATTTTAAAATGTAGGAACCTTGTTTTTTTTCGGCCCGTCTTGATTTTTTTCGCCCGCTCGCATTAGATTTGGAGTCTGCGGAGGGATGTCATGCATAAAATCTACTTGCTGTGGCCTAATTTCCTCCGGCCGTACTGAAGGCAGAACATGGCCGTGATGTGCGTTTGATGACCGGCAGGATCAAAGTCGAGCCGCGGCAGGCGGAAATCCCAGATAACGTCCCGGGCACCGCAAACAGATCTCTCTCCACCACCGCGACTAAAAGGATCCTATCTAAATAAGTAAAACACACACAGGTCTAATTAGATTATCTGCCTTTCAACGAGCAGTTTTGTTCAATTGTAGCTTATCCGCCGGCAACTATTCTGCACCTAGTACAAAATTTCCCATAGGTTCTCCACTAGCCCACACAACTTGCACCGGCCAAATTCCTTGTTCGAAATCTTTTTAGTGACAGTTTCTTTCCCCGTACGGCCAAGCTTTGGAATTCCCTCCCTGACAAGTGTTTCCCACCAACCTACAATCTACAGGCTTTCAAATCAAACGTTCACCGCCATCTCTTGACATAGCCATGTTTCTCTCATCTCTCTAGTTCAATGCCGAGAAGTGGTCGCATAGGCCTTGCATTGAACTACTCCGTTAAAAAAATGTGCTAATCTACTGAAAGACCATTATTCTAATGTTTTAACTTGCGTGTGTTGCCCAAATGCCACTGGGTACATGTATCTTGACGTCTATTACAAAACGTGCGTTGTGCAAAATTGCAATAATTCTGTGCCTGTACATTCAAGATCCGTTCGTTCAATGCGTTCTATGCGACGTGTCAGTCTTATCCCTATCAGTGTATGTAGGTGAATTGAAGCATAATGACAACAGCATCAACATGCTTCCTTTGAACATGCGTCACCCACTGACGATGAAGGTTAGACATCCAGGTAATGGGAATTGTCACTCAAGCAACTGGATAAATTTTGAAAACTTTCAATCCAGACGTTTCAATCCACGTTAGCATGTTCAGGACAAAAGATACAAAATCCGGCAGTTCTACTGCAGTACCAAGGTCAGCCAACAGGCCCATATTTGACCTTGACCTTTGTATTTTCAAGACTTACCAACATACCAAATATCATCTCAATCCATAAAGTCGTTCTGAAGTTCTGCTGACCACGAAGTTGCGGAAACGCACACAGACACAAACGCCAAAAATAATACCTCCATTTTTCATGGAGGTAAAAATTGATATGTAAATGAGATGAAGACAGTCGAAGATACTGTGTATCATCCTCTTTTGTTTATAACTACATCCTTTTCTTTGTCTTCCACAGGTCTCTGCAATCTGGTCGGTCTGATCATCTTTGTTTCCATGCTGCACAAGCCTCACGGAGATACCAGCAACTCCAAGTACCATTTCGGCTGGTCCTTTTACTGTGCTGCAGCTTCCTTTGCCGGGATGGAGCTTTCGGGGGTATCAGCTGTGTACTGGTATTCTAAACGAGAGAGGGATGCTTGGCGTCATTTCTGCGAAGAGTCGCCTGCTAAGGAAAAAAGCCTCTTCGCAGAGAAAATCGACAGTCTCAGGCATAGGACAGAGAATGCCAAAGAGTGGCCTCCGTACACGGTTGACATTGACGACTCGGCTGCTGCATCCGGGGATATATCCACGTACGAGTTACCGCTGCGAAATTTCTCGCGAGATCCCACGAGACAGACGTACGCGTCCAGTCAGCCCATGCTGGCAGACTATCCCACAACCTCCCGCGCGAGCGACGTTTACGTCTGCGCACGGGACCTGCTGGACTACAGGCGGCAAGCATCTCCTGAGGTCGATACTAGTGCAAGACGGGCATCTTTTGGTCAAACTAGACACTTGTCCATAGAGGAATATCTGGAACAGAGGTCTCCCGGTTTTGAATATGTTGATCCTTCGTCACCAGCGTTCGATTTTGAACCACCTTCTCCTCCTGGAATGGACCTGGAAGCGTCGCCTGCCCTGTCCTGTACGTCCAGGCACACATTCCACGGGCGCGGCTCGGTCACCGAGGACTACCTGGAACCGCCCCCGCCTGAACCGCGATGCACGCGGGCAAACCGACGGGCTTCCCTGCCCAGGCAGCATTCAACTCCCGTATATCCCTTTCCCGAGTACATGGATGTTCCGATTGACTTTCTACGAAAAACCACGCCAGTTTAAGATAGCCAGTCCTTATATAAAGAAAAGGAATACAAGAACTAAGGGTAACCAACCATGGGACCAAGACACATCACCACATGATCTCATACGCACGTGGGTTGGCACCATCCTCCAGGGGTATGCCGATCGGGTGTGTGGTCAAAGTCGTCCGACCAAAGGTACAAGTAGATACCACAGCGCCGCATGACTGAAGAAAAAGCTTCATTCGCCGTAGACGCTTCTGAAACGTGGTCATCACCATGTCTGGACACAGCATGTGTTTTTAAGTTATTTCCAATGTACAGTACACTTTACATTATTAAAACATTGGCAGGCTCCATCCCTTTGAATGTTGCTCCAATGTCGGAAGTACTGCATGCTGCAACAGCGATGGTGCCGATATTCCCTTTGATTACTCAAATGTTTACGCTGTTTTCAAAGACTGAGAAACACCTGAAAGTATTGTGCTTGGCGCTGGCATTGCCTTGTGGTCTTTTGATGCATGATATTACGTTCTATGGAGTTGGAGGTTATAAGGGGTGGACATGGGATTTTATTGATAGTTTGTAGCTGCAGAGGTTTTATCTCTACACAACGAAATTGTGGCCGTAGCCACTTTTACAGGGTTCAAACCTCTCAGTTTTTGGTCAGCTACTGAAGATTAGAAGACTAGAGTTAGAAGTTAGCGAAAGAACGTTAACCTTTGTGGTGCAACGAGAAGAACTCTTTTGACTTCCTAATTACAGTTTCATAAGGCCATGTTGATTTGATTATATGGATGACATCCCCCGGGAACCCCAAAACTGATGCGAGCGTGACAATAAAAAAGTTTTACAAAAAAGAAGTTGCTTTCATTATGAAATCTACGTGGCCATGAAGGTTGAACAAATGAAACAGAGTATGGTATGGAGAATTATTTACTCTTCAAATTCACTTCTGTACATTTTCGTCTTTTTCGTTTCATTTGGCCCATGCTATGACATTGGTATCGTTTTCAAAGATTTTTTTCAACTTACGGTTTTGCAACTGTGTTGTACGATTTACAGTATGGTTAAAAACGTCTTATTTTTGGAAACCGCCCTAAATTCATGCGCGCGTGGATGTCATCCATATAATCAAATCAACATGGCCTAAATTAAAGGTAACATGAGCATCGCCACAACATACGGACTTCTCCGGAAAGTTGGGCTCTCCGTGGTGATATGTGAGGTATAGAAACCGTGATCGCATGCTTGTTTTGTATTTTCATTTTTCTCCACCGTGCCTGGTATTGGAAATTTTCTAATACGAATCTAGTAATTTGATTGACAACGGTTTTATATGTAACTATCTAAGATCTATTCTTAAATGTGAGCGTAGACTGAGTAGTGCGTGTGCAATAGATAAACATGGTTCCCTGTAGAGTATCATAATGTTTGTACGCCTGTCTGTGGACTTTGGTGCTATGTAGCTAAAATAAGTGAACGGCCTCACTTCTAAGCATGAATGTGACCTGCAATGCCAAATGACAATGAAAAGGTCTGTTACCTGCTTAATGTTTACACTTAGTTGGACCTAAAACGTAAGACTCGAACGTAGTGATGGTTTCATGAACTTGTAAATTTGTTGGTTTCAGTTTGACGATGTGTTCATCAGAAATCTACTTTGAAAACTTCTGATTGATGCCATAAACTGATTTTACAATCAATGTTGGGTGATTTCATATGCTCGTATTTCTGTCTAAACGAACTTAATGTACCTGGACATTGAAAATGCCAAACGGAATGATAGAACAATAGAAGAATTTAGCAGCTCTTGGAGCTACAGGACAAATGCGAGAAAATAGTGGAAGAGGAAGTTCATTCTTCATATTTATTCTGTAAAAGACGGGATCTGTAACCTGAGTAATCTCCATGGGTCACTTTATGTTGACTAGTACTCTTCAACCAAAGCAATTATTTTGAAATCGATACTGACATTGTTAAGGATACGACATACCTGCATACACGTGCGTATGACAGATTTCTATCTGTGTGCATCAACAGTTCGGAACACAAATGCACCACTTAAAGTAATCTACAGACAGCGTGCTCTTTACATACATATTGTTTTTACTCTGTTTCCTCTTCTTCTTCTTCTCCAAACCAATAAGGTCAATGACCTGAACCACGTCTGTCACCGTGCTAACTGGTGTTGGGTTACACCATGTTGCAATTTTATAGCAGGAGGGATTCATACTCCTGTCAGCATATATATGAATGTGTCTAAGTAAGAATTAACAGAGCACACCATATGCGAGGGTAAACATTATGCATTTGCTTTGCAAATGTTACCTTTCTAGTATTCTTGCTGTTGTTGCTGACAAGATCAGTCACAAAAGGGCTTGAGAGAATTCGAAGAATATGATGAACTACGCTTTATGTTTTGTTTTTGGCTTGTAAGTCATTGCTGCGTCTCTGTTTGTGTAGGAACCAACAGGTTGCGTCCTGTCACAGTGTTGTTTACACGTTTCAACAGGACATCCGTTGATTTTCATGGCAGTATAACTATGCCAAATGTGGATAAAACAACATTATTGATTGTACCGGCAGGCTCGCTCGTGTATTATTACTGTATAAAACCCTAGGCCCAAACACGGGAACTCCGGAGTTGTTGGCGTTAAAGGGGCATTGTGTAACATTTTTGCACCAAAAGTTGAAATATTTCATGAAAAAAATAATCGTGTGATTATTATTTACTTCCCTTTTGAAACAAATTTGTGCCATTATCTCACATTTCTGACATTTATGGTTGGCGCTAAAACAGCCTACACTAGGCGCACTACCGGTAAGTTTTTGGTGCCACCACAAACTACCAGAATGTAAACAAGCATGGCTGACAGCAGTGTTTCCAGCTTCAAACAAACTCGTGAATTCGTCATATTTTGGCACCTCCACTTCCTGAATGGCACTTACTTGCAATGAAGTAGAGTTGATTCAACTGATTTTATAAAAAGTGACCAGAACATTTACCGTTTGTATCGTCCTCATGTTACATAATGCAGCTTTAAGGTGCCATGCGATGGTAGCAAGGAAAACATCACCATCTGATATACCACGACTTCTACTGGCGTTTTAATTAGGAAATCCGTCTCTTTTCTTTAGATTGTGCACTGTCGAGATCTGAGATGGCAGTTCATGAATACACCCACTGTGTTAAACCGCGTGGAACCCTCTGCTTTTGGATTGAAAATCGGTCATTGAACCTTTTTTTCCGCACTTGATGTCGCTTCAACTGTAGAGATGCGTCTATTCTAGTTTGCCAGAAAAGCGAAAAATACAGCGTTTTCTTTGAGAAGACAGCCGATTGTGCCACGGTCGTAAGATCGAACGTCACCGGGCATCCAGTGCAGTTTTTAGGGCTAGGAAACCAGATTTTTCAAAGTCAATATAGTCATTTATCTACATAGTGAGTTGAACCCACACTATCCCAGTGTATATTGACCCTCGTGGAGCAAAAAGTCTCAAAATTCTGACGGAAAATGGTTACTGGAAGGGCCCTGGGCTGATTTTTAGGGTACCACCCAGAAAACTCATCTTGGGGGCTTATTTCTGGAGACTTTTTAAGAATATTCAGAATATTTCCAGTTTTGCTTGCCTGAAATCGTATTGGATGCTTTTAAATCCTCACTTAAAATTCAACCTCGGTCAAGAAAGCACTCACTAAAATAAAAACTATATATGTATGCTGATGAAACTATACCTTTTTCAAACACGCATCGGCCTATAAAATACACCACACAATTCTGTCAGTAATAAACAGTGAATCACTGAACAGCGAGATGAAAGTTGTGTGATGCCGGGCGGCCTGTCTCCCAGATAAGGCGTACAGAATACGTCCGTCTCGCTATGCACATAAGGCCACAGCAAGTCATTTTTATGGATGACATCAGCGCGCGCATTAATTTTCGCCTGATTTTGGAAAAAAAAAATTTGTTGCCTTCTGAGAGTGGTCACCATGCCGAAAATGGGCAAAGATGTCTGTTGCCATGCCGGAAGGCATAGTTATGAAGAGAGGAGACAAGAAATGCTCTGATTTAATTTTTTGTTTCTTACTTTGATGCAGTGATATGTGATGTTCCCACTGAATAAAAACCATTTGTACAATGACTGAGTCAAAATTGTAAATTGTAGGAACCTTGTTTTTTTTCGGCCCGCCTTGTTTTTTTCGCTGCTCGCATTAGATTTGGAGTCTGCGGGGGATGTCATCCATACAATTTACTTGCTGTGGCCTAACGGACTGTCTGGAGACGAGAATTGATGCTTCACATTTACTAATCACGCAATATTCAGCTACACCTCCGAGTCCCTAGCGGAGGAACTGTCGGCGCACGCATCAACCAGACGCCGTAAAGAACCTTTCAGGGCACTTCAGACTTATGAAAATGAGCGCTTCCAGTAGAAAATATACATCGTTCTTGACACAGTGTATCCCACCGGGATCTTCCATACACGCAGAAGGCATTCACACACATCGACGAAAAGTTCTGATAAATACATAACTTGCGGCAGATTCCAATCAAGCCAAGTGTACTATCCAGCGGGGTTTCTGGTTCTGAGAATCCCGCCTACGTCTTTTAACTATTCAATCTGTTCTGTCGTATTACTGGCGCAGAGATACACGACAAGCCATCTTTCTTCCTGGTGTTATTGTTTTATCTTTGCAGCTCAAACAATGAAAGGTTGCAAAAAAATCGCTGATCAAACTCGGTTGCGCTCGTTGAAACATTTTTCTGGTCCAAGAGCCATTTGCTGACTCCGCTGAATTTGTGGGAGGTTTTGCCAAGCCCAAAGGAACGCCACTGACAAGATGGAACGGCCCACTCCGAGTCCTAACTTTCGGTCTCCTTTAGAAATGCCCCGACATGAGAGCCAGTTACGGCTACAGACGTCTGACGCCAGGCAGTTTTATCTCGGACAGAAATAACGTTGAAATGATCCCCATGGCCAACGTGAAGTCTTCTTGTGGGTGAATATAGATGGAGAACGCTCGCTCGTTTTTCCAAGAAAGCTTCCGTTCGGAAGGCAACCTTGGCCTTGTAGACATGATGTGCATAAGGCCGAATATTCAGCGTGCTTTTCTGACCTGGCAGCCGTATCTACACTTGAGATATGCGTCCTTCTTCAACATATTCTATGTGAGAAGAGATCCCTGAGCTGATGAATCTGTCATATTCGATTTTTCTCACCACAGCTGGCTGACGATGCGGTATCCTTCAGTTGACTTTAGAATAAAACTTGACTGGCCGCCAACTGCGTTCGATATCTGCCTTCTTATACATTTTACATCTTATGCTAATATTATTTTTCAATCTCTTCTACTTGGTATTTCTCCGGCGAAGCTGAGTAAAGAGGCATCGTGATAAAGAGAGCAACATATTGTAAAAACAAGAATTCGAAGATATCAGACCTCCAGGAAATATTTAGATCTTGTGTGATAGTGACTGTGTCCTCTTGCCATTCACCATGGTCTTCCTTTATCGTGCAACGGAAACAACTCTAGCTGTCAAGGAGGTCATGTAACGAAAAACACCTGTGAAAACAGCAAGCACCGCCAGATGTAGACGCGATTGATGGCTTTCTCCCTCTGGGACATACTGAACCCAACTGTGTCTATTACAACCTAACCCAAGGATAATGCGGAAACACAGACACACACACGGATATATACCAAAAACAATACCTCCATTTATCACAGAGGTATCAAACACTCAAACACGATTCCCAGATGCATCTGTTCAGAAAAAAAAGTGCAGACATTCGTTAGATCCCCTGCATAGATAAAGAACGACAAATTTCGTATTCCGACTTTGACTGATACCCTATGCTGTTTTCAACATTCCCCACTTCTCCCAGCCCACCCCAATGTAATATTCACACTGATTATGAACATGATAAGAGCAGTATTTCTACCATACGAATCCCGGCACCTGTTCTTGAGTATTCGGCGACGCAAAGCTCGTTATGTAGCTGATTTATTGCTGTTTCCCGCCTAATAAATTTGCTATAAAATAAAGTTGTAAATTGAGACGGTCATAAAGCCATAATTGAGTCTCTCGTAAAACGTACATCGAAGGGATTCGGTGATGATCCTGATTAAGTGACGTATTTCAGGAGAGGGGTTTTGGCAAATGTTTTTTATTCATTTCCTTTATGTCAACTAATGAAAGCTCTCCTGTTGCCTGGTCTTAACAAGATGCAGGAAGTCTTAGTTAGTGTTCATAGCCGGCATGAGTGAAATAAACGTGGCCTATCTCTTGTACATTGGCTGTAAGTTGAGCAAACATATCTCACTTCTTACTTCACTGCCCAGCTTACACTTTATCAGCGTCTTCTTCTCTTCGGCCAACTTTCAAGGGTGGTGGGACACATTTTGGACATAAATTCTCTATCTGATAATTCTTTAGAACATCTTTTACTTACGGATCATCCTTTTGCAGTTTTGAGACTAGTTGAAAATTATGAGCTTTACTAAGGATTTCATCATCAAAAGTGGTCGTTTTGTATCTGATTAATCTTTTCCACTTCAATTATTCTACTCGTGTCATATCAGTAGTTCTAAGGGATAGGGTTGGGACTTGCGCTCGTTCAATTCCATTTACTAAACTCCAATTAGTTTGTTTCGATTTTGTATATTTATTTATTTGTCCATGTAATTACCATATCTCTGTTTAATCATTTTGTGTACATGGCGCCGTTAATATAAGTTCCATGGAACTTGAGTTCGACGCCATCTTGTTTGTATTTATTATGTTTTTGCTGTTTTAATAAAAAATAAAATTACCATAAACCGCTAGACATGTCTGATATTCACGACGTGCCTCTCGGCGTAGTCTGCATCTATTACAAGACATGGCGACGGCACACTCAAGTTTTTATGTTTACCGAAGGAAAACACATTCAATTTGTTTTTGCTCAGTTTCCTCTTCTCCATACACATGAGGTCAATGACCTGGACCAGCCCTCTGTCACCGTGGTAACTAGTGTTGCAATTTGCAATGTCGCAATTTATGTATAGGAGTGATTTAGACTCCTGTCTGACCATATATATCTATAATGTTTGAATGTGTTTGAGTAACTAATTAGCAGAGCAGACCATATGGGAAGGTTAACATTATGCATTATGGTTTGCAAATGTTATCTTTCTAGTTTCAACTTATTTTCATGCCGACGCAGACAAACGCTTGAATGGACAACAGACGTACTCATTTTCACCTGAGTGAGTAAAAGTTGTGTAAAGTGCCTCTCCCAAGGGCACACGATCAGTGCCATGGCAGGATTCGAACTCGGGACCTCTTGATCCCGAGCCGCACGCTCTGTCGTTACGCCACACGACCCCACGTCTACATGTTCTGGCAGTTCTCAGCTATATACAGTATTGCGAACTGCAGCATTTAACGATTTGCTTCACGACATGTAGTCTATAGAAAACGTTGACATAGCGTTGATGATGATATAAACGGCAGGTCAACTTTCAACTGGAAATGCTAATGTCTGCGACAAGCCGACATGAACCCTGTCTCTCCATCATCAGCCTGGCTTATCCCCCAGCTTAACCTGCCCGGCGTTACCGTCTGACATCCGCGTCGTTAATACGTGCAGATACATACATTAACATCCGGGTAGATCTGTCATACCTGTATCTCAACCTCCGGTGTTTCCAGTAAAAGATAAAACTTTTGATACGTCGTTTTATGTTAGAAAGTATTCCCCTGCACATTTTGTCGACTCGATACACTCCGGAAATCCGGAACATCTAGATAGATCTGTCCGGAAATCCGGAATATCCAGATAGATCTGTCATACCTGTATACCTTCGATGTTTCCAGTATAACAGATAAAACTTTTGACACATCGTTTTTTAAAGTTGGGAAGTATTCCCGAATCCCCTGTATATTTTATCGACTCCATACACTCCGGAAATCCGGAACATCCAGATAGATCTGTCAAACCTGTATCTCAACCTCGGTGTTTCTCCAGTAACAGATGAAACTTTTGACACATCGTTTTAAGTTGGGAAGTATTCCCCTGTATATTTTGCTGTATATTTTGTCGACTTGATACACTCCGGAAATCCGGAACATCCAGATAGATCTGTCATACCTGTATCTCAACCTCGGTGTTTCCAGTATAACAGATAAAACTTTGATACGTTGGGAAGTATTCCCCTGTATATTTTGTCGACTCGATGATACACTCCGGAAATCCGGAATATAGATCTGTCATACCTGTATCTCAACCTCCGGTGTTTCCAGTATAACAGATAAAACTTTTGATACATCGTTTTTTAAGTTGGGAAGTATTCCCCTGTATATTTTGTCGACTCGATACACTCTGGAAATCCGGAACATCCAGATAGATCTGTCAAACCTGTATCTCAACCTCCGGTGTTCCAGTAACAGATAAAACTTTTGATACATCGTTTTAAGTTGGAACTATTCCCCTGTATACTAAGTTTGTCAACTTGATACACTTCGGAAATCCGGAACATCCAGATAGATCAGTCATACCTGTATCCAACCCTCCGGTGTTCCAGTAACAGATAAAACTTTTGATACATCGTTTTAAGTTGGAACTATTCCCCTGTATACTAAGTTTGTCAACTTGATACACTTCGGAAATCCGGAACATCCAGATAGATCTGTCAAACCTGTATCCCAACCTCCGGTGTTCCAGTAACAGATAAAACTTTTGATACATCGTTTTAAGGTGAAAACTATTCCCCTGTACATTTTCTCGACTCGATACCCTCCAGAATTGTGGTAATCAAAGGCATCTTCTAAAGAACAACGGGCTTCCCCCTGCGTACTAAATTGCTGATAAACTCAGCCATTAAAAGGTTTATAACGTTCCTTTTATTGCCTAGGCTCTTTAGATCTGCGTGTCCCAACCCGGCACATGATTTGGCTACTGTAATGCCTTACACATGGGTGTAATGCGTTTCCTTCGGTAATGAGGCTTTCGAAAGGCTCTTCGTGATTCGTATCGAAAGAGCAGAATATCGCGGATTGCCCCAATCCATTACCTCAGCCTGTAAAGGTCCTATTGGCAAGCGAGGGCTGTCGATAGTTGGTAATGTGGAGTTACGATTCAGTATTGGGTTTGTCAAATTGGACCGGACGTTAAAGGAGCAGTAAAGGTTTAACTCTATCAATCTGCTGTCATAGGAATTGTGAGCCAGTCTTGTTCGTATCGACAGAACAGGCCCTACTATCTATTTGTGTTATGGCTACGTCTTCTATGACTACACCTTTGTATTTCTTCACTTTTGTATATTTATGTTTACCGAAGGAAAGCATATTGCAACGTTTCCTTTTCTTCTCCAAACCAAAAAAGTCAATGACCTGAACCAGACTGTCTGTTACCATGGTAACTAGAGTTGAGTTACATCATGTTGGAATTTTATAGCAGGAGGGATTTAGACTCCTTATGACCATATATATGAATGTGTTTGAGTAGAGTAAGAATTAACAGAGTAGACCATATGCGAAGGTAAACGTTATGCATTTGGTTTGCAAATGTTACCTTTCCAGTTTTATAGAGATATTAGTGCATAAAGGTACCGCAGACTGTCTAGCTAGACGTTACATAAAAACTTAACATACAGGACGATTCACAGCGTAAGAAAGCTCGTAGGTATACCGTACACACAAAACTATCAATGCACGGTTGGCCTAAAGGTACACGTAACGCATTCATTTACACAAACATTGAGAGATATTAGTACATGAAATGATATTAGTACATGAAGGCACCACAGACTATCTAGCTAGAAGCTAGAAGCTACATAAAACCTTAACAGTTAGGAACCATTCACAACGTACGAAAGCTCAAATACACACATAACAGTCCATGCACGGTTGGCCTGGAGATATAAGTATAACGCATTCATTTACACAAACATTGACTGCAGAAAACCTGCAGGAGATTGACCTTTAACACGGCAACCTACACGGTACGGCAATCACGGCAAATTGGGGTCCAGTCGACTTCTGATCGGGCTCGCAATCAATAGGCCCCCATGACGACAATCCCGGGCGTAATTACCAAGCAATATACCACGGGGCGTAAACGTCGCCAGAAAACTTTATCATGATTTGGTGAAGGGCTAACTCCGACCGGGTAAAGTTACATTTCCAGTTTTAAACGCTTAAAGGCATCAAATGTAATTTCGGGGCAGCAAAACTGGAAATATTCTGAGTAAGGCAATCGCTGTGATATTGACACATACTGCTTCACATTGGCACATCTGAGTCAGCATTTCAGACTTTCGGCATTTAAAACTGCAGAAACGAGCCCCAAGATTAGTCTTTTTTCTGGGTGGTACCCTACAACAGACCAAGCCCCTTTCAGTAACCATTTTCCGTCAGAATTTTGGGGAATTTTTGTTCTATGAGGGTCAACATACATTGGGAAAGTGTGGTTTCAACTCAGTATCTTGATAAATGATTAAAATATTGGCTTTGAAAAAATCGGGTTTCGAAGCCATGAAAACTGCATTGGATGCCTGTTGTGTCCCAAACCGTGCCTTGTCCCAAACCATGCCTGGGCATGGTTTGGGACACACGGCGTGTGTCCCAAACTGTGCCTTGGGACTGAGCACACTTCGGGACACGCGGGGACTGTCCCGAACCGTGCCTGATCGGGCACAGTTCTGGACACACAAGGGCCTTGTCCCATTCCGTGCTTTGGGGGCGGAGCTTAGTGTTTTGAGGGAGGAGCCTTCCCGTGGTGTTGTTTACTGTTTTAGGCCGCCATCTTTGTTTTTCGTCGGGGCAAGAATAAGAAAGAATCGGTGTAATTCCTGCTCTGTAAAGTATACATTTTTACATTTCACGCTGGTCTACGACTTACATGTAGTGTCCAAAAAGAGTGTCTTGTATCATTCTGCAACACAGTGCGAACACAGTTCTTGATACAACACAGCTCGACGTATACCCAAGAAAGCAGACTGACCCAAGCTCAGTCCTGGAATCGGAAACAACACTTGCTTATCCACCAACCCCACGCACGGATCTGGATAGTCCTGACGCGTATCCACGACAGAGTAGAGCAAACTAACTTGTAGATAAACGAAGTGTTCGTTCAGAACCGTGCTTCAGGTCGAGCACAGTTCTGGACACGCGATGGCCTTGTCCCAAACCATGCCCGGGCACGGTCTGGGACACTGAATGCGTGTCCCGAACCGTGCCTGGGGACTGAGCACAGTTTGGGACACGCGGGTGCCTTGTCTCAAACCATGCTTTGCAAGGTTTGGGACACTCGGCGCGTGTCCCAAACCGTGCTTGGGGAAATCTACATTCTGGGACACGCGGGGGACGTATCCAGAACCGTGCCTGACCGCACACAGTTCTGGACACGTATAATTTAAGCTTGCGGCTTTACGGGACTGAACATAGTTCTCATAACATGTGTTCCAAACGAGTTTCTTTCTTGTATTAACTAGTCTCTGTATATTATTATCTAAGTCCATGTCGACCAAACATAAGACTAAGTTGTGAGAAAACTGCGTTTTGAAAGCACATGATGTACACAGACTCGCAAAATCTCACGTAATCTAGCCATATAAGAAATCGTGGGCGTGAATAATTATGTTTAGGTCCCCGCCAATCACTATGATTGACAGCGCTTCCGGGCACGGTTCTGGACAGTCAGGCTGTGTCCCGTTCTGTGCCCGCTCAGGCACGGAATGGGACGGGCACAGTTAGGGACACAACAATGCCTTAAAATGACTGGTTAGTAGTTACCAGACCTTTTTTAGTTCCCGTCTCTTTAGTCTCTCCGAAAATGTTTGCGTAGTGGATACAAGAATTGCGTCTACTGGATTGGGACGCGGAGAAACAGCGAAGTACATGTATTGGTCACAATTTGAATAGATACGGGTGCATTGCATAATATTTTCTGATTTCTAGAAAACAGTTGGTCGCTTCAGCCCTGCTCGCGGTGCTTCCTTTATGTAAGAATCCATCAGGCGCTGCGGCTGTATGGCACCGTGTTTGAGTAGGTGCAGGTTTCAGTGGAGAAACGGTCAGATGTCTGCATGTATCGGCTCTCGGGGCTCTCAGCGGAGCGAGGTGACTAAAGGAGCGGTAAATCAGAGCGTTACTCTCCGCTTTGATATGCCCGCCGCTCGAAATGTCAAGTGTGAAGAACACGTTCTGGTACGAACCGATAAGATCCGGCGATCCTTCATCCGCGGTGACCGTCCATTCCCGATCCGCCCGGATCGCCTACCGTATTACGCCGCCGCCGGCCAAGCCGAGCCGCGCCCGGGCA